>NC_086445.1:691515959-691745959 GCF_028390025.1 Pseudophryne corroboree | reverse complement strand
CTTGCGTGGAATCTGCCGAATGGGATTGCTTCGTAGGAAGCCACCATTTTTCCCAGAACCCTTGTGCATTGATGCACTGAGACTTGGCTCGGTTTTAGGAGGTTCCTGACTAGCTCGGATAACTCCCTGGCTGTCTCCTCCGGGAGAAACACCTTTTTCTGGACTGTGTCCAGGATCATCCCTAGGAACAGAAGACGAGTCGTCGGAACCAGCTGCGATTTTGGAATATTGAGAATCCAATCGTGCTGCCGCAACACTACCTGAGATAGTGCTACACCGACCTCCAACTGTTCCCTGGATCTTACCCTTATCAGGGAAATGTCCAAGTTAGGGATAACTAAAATTCCCTTCCTTCGAAGGAATATCAACATTTCGGCCATTACCTTGGTAAAGACCCGGGGTGCCGTGGACCATCCATACGGCAGCGTCTGAACTGATAGTGACAGTTCTGTACCATAAACCTGATAGAGGACAGGACCCCACTAGCCCTTTGGGGAGACAGAGGGAGAGTTTGCCAGCACACACCAGAGCGCTATATATATACAGGGATAACCTTATATAAGTGTTTTTCCCCTTATAGCTGCTGTATCTTTAATACTGCGCGTAATTAGTGCCCCCCCTCTCTTTTTTTAACCCTTTCTGTAGTGTAGTGACTGCAGGGGAGAGCCAGGGAGCTTCCCTCCAACGGAGCTGTGAGGGAAAATGGCGCCAGTGTGCTGAGGAGATAAGGCCGCCGATAAGGGGGCGGAGCCTATCTCCCGTTTTTCTATGTATTCCGGCAGGGGTTAAATGCATCCATATAGCCCAGGAGCTATATGTGATGTATTTTTTGCCATCTAAGGTATTTTTATTGCGTCTCAGGTCGCCCAGCGCCCTGCACCCTCAGTGACCGGAGTGTGAAGTGTGCGGAGAGCAATGGCGCACAGCTGCGGTGCTGTGCGCTACCTTATTGAAGACAGGACGTCTTCTGCCGCCGATTTTCCGGACCTCTTCTGCTCTTCTGGCTCTGTAAGGGGGACGGCGGCGCGGCTCTGGGACCCATCCATGGCTGGACCTGTGATCGTCCCTCTGGAGCTAATGTCCAGTAGCCTAAGAAGCCCAATCCACTCTGCACGCAGGTGAGTTCGCTTCTTCTCCCCTTAGTCCCTCGATGCAGTGAGCCTGTTGCCAGCAGGACTCACTGAAAATAAAAAAATAAGAATTTACTTACCGATAATTCTATTTCTCGGAGTCCGTAGTGGATGCTGGGGTTCCTGAAAGGACCATGGGGAATAGGGCACAAAAAGTAAAGCTTTAGGATCAGGTGGTGTGCACTGGCTCCTCCCCCTATGACCCTCCTCCAAGCCTCAGTTAGGATACTGTGCCCGGACGAGCGTACACAATAAGGAAGGATTTTGAATCCCGGGTAAGACTCATACCAGCCACACCAATCACACTGTACAACCTGTGATCTGAACCCAGTTAACAGTATGATAACAGCGGAGCCTCTGAAAAGATGGCTCACAACAATAATAACCCGATTTTTGTAACTATGTACAAGTATTGCAGATAATCCGCACTTGGGATGGGCGCCCAGCATCCACTACGGACTCCGAGAAATAGAATTATCGGTAAGTAAATTCTTATTTTCTCTATCGTCCTAGTGGATGCTGGGGTTCCTGAAAGGACCATGGGGATTATACCAAAGCTCCCAAACGGGCGGGAGAGTGCGGATGACTCTGCAGCACCGAATGAGAGAACTCCAGGTCCTCCTTAGCCAGGGTATCAAATTTGTAGAATTTAGCAAACGTGTTTGCCCCTGACCAAGTAGCTGCTCGGCAAAGTTGTAAAGCCGAGACCCCTCGGGCAGCCGCCCAAGATGAGCCCACCTTCCTTGTGGAATGGGCATTTACAGATTTTGGCTGTGGCAGGCCTGCCACAGAATGTGCAAGCTGAATTGTACTACAAATCCAACGAGCAATAGTCTGCTTAGAAGCAGGAGCACCCAGCTTTTTGGGTGCCTACAATATAAACAGCAAGTCAGACTTTCTGACTCCAGCCGTCCTGGAATTATATATATATATATATATATTTTCAGGGCCCTGACAACGTCTAGCAACTTGGAGTCCTCCAAGTCCCTAGTAGCCGCAGGCACCACAATAGGTTGTTTCAGGTGAAACGCTGACACCACCTTAGGAAGAAACTGGGGACGAGTCCGCAGTTCTGCCCTGTCCGAATGGAAAATCAAATATGGGCTTTTGTAAGACAAAACCGCCAATTTTGACAATCGCCTGGCTCAGGCCAGGGCCAACAGCATGGTCACTTTCCATGTGAGATATTTCAAATCCACAGATTTGAGTGGTTCAAACCAATATGATTTGAGGAATCCCAACACTACGTTGAGATCCCACGGTGCCACTGGAGGCACACAAGGGCTGTATATGCAATACTCCCTTGACAACGTCTGGACTTCAGGAACTGAAGCCAATTCTTTCTGGAAGAAAATCTATAGGGCCGAAACTTGAACCTTAATGGACCCCAATTTGAGGCTCATAGACACTCCTGTTTGCAGGAAGTGCAGAAATCGACCTAGTTGAAATTTTTTCGTGGGGCCCTCCTGGCCTCACCCACGCAACATATTTTTACCACATGTGGTGATAACGTTGTGCGGTCACCTCCTTCCTGGCTTTGACCAGGGTAGGTATGACCTCTTCCGGAATGCCTTTTCCCTTAGGATCCGGCGTTCAAACCGCCATGCCGTCAAACGCAGTCGCGGCAAGTCTTGGAACAGACAAGGTCCCTGCTGGAGCAGGTCCTTTCTTAAAGGCCGATGCCACGGTTCCTCTTGGAACAGACATGGTACTTGCTGAAAGCAAATCCCTTCTTAGCTCCCGAGGCCATTAGTCCTCTGTGAGCATCTCTTGAAGTTCCGGTTACCAAGTCCCTCTTGGCCAATCCGGAGCCACGAGTATAGTTCTTACTCCTCTATGTCTTATAATTCTCAATACCTTGGTTATGAGAAGCAGAGAAGGGAACACATACACCGACTGTTACACCCACGGTGTTACCAGGACGTCCACAGCTATCGCTTGAAGGTCTCGTGACCTGGCGCAATACCTGTCCCATTTTTTTGTTTGGGCGGGACGCCATCATGTCCACCTTTGGTCTTTCCCAACGGTTCACAATCATGCGGAAAACTTCCCGATGAAGTTCCCACTCTCCCGGGTGGAGGTCGTGCCTGCTGAGGAAGTCTGCTTCCCAGTCGTCCACTCCCGGAATGAACACTGCTATCACATGATTTTCCGCCTACCCGTGAACAAGCTCGTTGTGAAACGTACGTAGGGGAGGTGGACGTGGTCACGGTGAGCGCGCTCACGTGACCAGCAGACCGGCAGGAGAGGAGACTGGGCAAGCCGCAGATCTTCACAGCTCGTTAACTCGAGCTGAACGCGGCACTGACAGCGGCACACAGCAGTACAGGAGACAGACGACAGACGGCTCTAAGTATCACTTATAGTTATATCCTGCACTTTCACGTCTCCCGCTCTCCTGCCACGCACTTATGTAATTTAAACAACAGGTGCACTGGTCCTCAAAAAAAAAATTTTCGGCAAATTATGCCAGTTATATAAGGTACATCTACAACATATGGAACAATCTGTTTCATAAGTGCTATCAATACACAGCTTATCTTTATTTGTACTTTTTTCTGTGTCAATTTTGGGCAGACACATTACAAAATAGCTACAAACTGTCATCCACTATAGCTGCAGCAATTGGAACATATATGTTGCCACTTATTTATTCCTGCATATTCAGCAGCATAATTCCCTTTTTTTTTTTTCCCCACAGATATCTTAAATATGAGCACATGAATGATTGTATATACAATTGCCAATGAAGCACAAATTATATTCGGCATGCCATATTTTTGATTAATTTATTGTGGAGATTCAGTGGATACATGTTTAGTGGTTTATTTTGGCAACAAGATTGCCACACAGACAGCATGCGGCGTTTCAGGCTCTAAGGTTCCGTTTAGCCTAAGTGTGGGCAGGAGGGTTTGTGTCTTTTGTAATACATTCCCTATTTATTTATCTGCCAGTCTGTCTGTACAGCTGATAAAGATATTTTTGAATAATTTTCAGCCTTAATGACATTACATTACTTTCATTATTTAATGTTTTTTTGTTGGCGTGTCATCAGTACAACAAGGGTTTTCTTATACCCTACTACGTGTGAAAAATCCATTGGGGATTTATGTTGCATAGCACACACAATCAAAAGCAACATGCAGGCGGCTTAGTTTGGCAAAACCGACTGATCATATGATTTAAACCTTAGTATACCTATATATTTGGAATACAATTCGGTGCAATGATGGTCAAACATATGTCTCTTCTCTAAGAGGCTATCTGCCCATTTCAAGAACCAGGTCTGTGTTGTAGTTGATAGCTGCATACCAGCTGTTCAAACCGAAATCTACTACCACACCACACCGCGCATGCCCAATCTCGTCCGATCTTGGAAGCAATACGGTGTTGGGCCTGGTCAGTACTTAGGTGGTTGACCACTAAGGAATACCTGGTGTTGTAGGTTTTACTTGACGGCAATACTCAGATTATTGCACTAACCTAAAAAACAATACCTGGTGGGCACATTCCTTGATTTTGCCATATTTCATGCCGAACCTTTTTTTGCAATTTTTTGGCCTTATATATATACATGTTTTCACCTATATATTCACAGCGGTAATTCGAAACCAATGATTCACGTTTATTTAATTACATTTTAAACAACAAAACAGGGTGTACTCCGTATTTTACCCATAAATAATTAAAAGTCACGTTTTAAATACCTAATTTATCAAGTATTATCTAACTCTCCATTGTTTCCAAGAGTGAGTGCTCCCAACAAGGGTTTCTTTTTCTTTTTCTCTCTTCTCTTTATTACCAATGTAATAGACCCATGGGAGCACCATCGACAATCACCCTCCTTTTTTCTACCCACAACTTTGACAGTTTAATGGTAGATGGTGATTAATTCCGAAAGTTTTTTCGGTTGGTCGGTTTTCTTGGAAACTTACATTAATTATCTACTCATGCAACATCATTTACTCTTGTGCGGCATCCTTAACCCAATTTTCCTTTAGCGAAAAATCCTTGCAGTTTTGTCACTGCCCTCCTGCTTCTTGTGCCGCCCTTTCTGTTTACGTGGGCGACTGCCGTGATGTTATCCCACTGGATCAATACCGGCTGACCTTGAAGCAGAGGTCTTGCTAAGCTTAGAGCATTATAAATTTGTTCTTAGCTCCAGTATATTTATGTGGAGAGAATTCTCCAGACTTGATCACACTCCTTGTGTGACTGCTCCCCAGCCTCTCAGGCTGGCCTCCGTGGTCACGAGCATCCAATCCTGAATGCCGAATCTGCGGCCCTCTAGAAGATGAGCACTCTGTAATCACCACAGGAGAGACACCCTTGTCCTTGGATATAGGGTTATCCGCTGATGCATCTGAAGATGCGATCCGGACCATTTGTCCAGCAGATCCCACTGAAGAGTTCTTGCGTGAAATCTGCCGAATGGAAGCGCTTCGTAATAAGCCACCATTTTTACCAGGACTCTTGTGCAATGATGCACTGACACTTTTCCTGGTTTTAGGAGGATCCCGATTAGCTCGGATAACTCCCTGGCTTTCTCCTCTGGGAGAAACAACTTTTCCTGGACTGTGTCCAGAAATCATCCCTAGGACCAGCAGACGTGTCGTCGGAACAACTGCGGTTTTGGAATATTTAGAATCCACCCGTGCTGTCGTAGAACTACTTGAGATAGTGCTACTCCGACCTCCAACTGTTCTCTGGACCTTGTTCTTATCAGGAGGTCGTCCATTTTCTTTGAAGACGAATCCTCCTTTCGGTCATTACCTTGGTAAGGACCCGGGGTGCCTTGGACAATCCAACGGCATCGTCTTGAAACTGATAGTGACAGTTCTGTACCACGAACCTGAGGTACCCTTGGTGAGAAAAGGCAAATTTTGGGACATGGAGGTAAGCATCCCTGATGTCCCGGGACACCATATAGTCCCCTTGTTCTTTGCTATCACTGCTCTGAGTGACTCCATCTGGATTTGAACCCTTGTAAGTGTTCAAATTTTTCAGATTTAGAATAGGTCTCACCTAGCCTTCAGTACCACCATATAGTGTGGAGTAATACCCCTTTCCTTGTTGTCGGAGGGGTAAATTTATTATCACCTGCTGGGAATACAGCTTGTGAATTGTTTTCAATACTGCCTCCCTGTCGGAGGGAGACATTGGTACAGCAGACTACAGGAACCTGCGAGGGGGGAAACCTCTCGACATTCCAATCTGTACCCCTTGGATACTACTTGTAGGATCCAGGGGTCCTGTACGGTCCCAGCGTCATGCTGAGAACTTGGTAGAAGCGGTGGAGGGCTTCTGTTCCTGGGAATGGGCTTCCTGCTGCAGTCTTCTTCCCTTTCCTCTATCCCTGGGCAGATATGACTCTTATAGGGACGAAAGGACTGAGGCTGAAAAGACGGTGTCTTTTTCTGCAGAGATGTGACTTAGGGTAAAAAACGGTGGATTTTCCAGCAGTTGCCCTGGCCACCAGGTCCCATGGACCGACCCCAAATAACTCCTCCCCTTTATACGGCAATACATCTTTGTGCCGTTTGGAATCTGCATCACCTGACCACTGTCGTGTCCATAAACATCTTCTTGCAGATATGGACATCGCATTTACTCTTGATGCCAGAGTGCAAATATCCCTCTGCGCATCTCGCATATATAGAAATGCATCCTTTAAATGCTCTATAGTCAATAAAATACTGTCCCTGTCAAAGGTATCAATATTTTTAGTCAGGGAATCCGACCAAGCCACCTCAGCTCTGCACATCCAGGCTGAGGCGATCGCTGGTCGCAGTATAACACCAGCATGTGTGTGTATACTTTTTAGGATATTTTTCAGCCTCCTATCAGCTGGCTCCTTAAGTACGGCCCTATCCGTAGATGGTACCGCCACTTGTTCTGATAAGCGTGTGAGCGCCTTATCCACCCTGAGGGGTGTTTCCCACCGCGCCTTAACTTCTGGCGGGAAAGGGTATACCGCCAATAATTTTCTATCGGGGGAAACCCACGCATCATCACACACTTCATTTAATTTATCTGATTCAGGAAAAACTACAGGTAGTTTTTTCACCTCACACATAATACCCTTTTTTGTGGTACTTGGAGTATCAGAAATATGTAACACCTCCTTCATTGCCCTTAACGTGTGGCCCTAAAAGAAAATACGTTTGTTTCTTCACCGTCGACACTGAAATCAGTGTCCGTGTCTGGGTCATGTGTCGACCGACTGAGGTAAATGGGCATTTTACAGCCCCTGACGGTGTTTGAGACGCCTGGACAGATACTAATTTGTTCGCCGGCCCTCTCATGTCGTCAACCGGCTTGCAGCGTGTTGACATTGTCACGTAATTTCCATAAATAAGCCATCCATTCCGGTGTCGACTCCCTAGAGAGTGACATCACCATTACAGGCAATTTGCTCCGCCTCCTCACCAACATCGTCCTCATACATGTCGACACACACGTACCGACATATAGCACACACACACAGGGAATGCTCTGATAGAGGACAGGACCCCACTAGCCCCTTGGGGAGACAGAGGGAGAGTTTGCCAGCACACACCAAAGCGCTATATTTTACAGGGATAGCCTTATAATAAGTGCTCCCTTATAGCTGCTTTTATAAAATCACAATTTCGCCAAATTTTGCCCCCCCTCTCTTGATTTAACCCTGTTTCTGTAGTGCAGTGCAGGGGAGAGCCTGGGAGCCTTCCTGACCAGCGGAACTGTGTGAGGAAATGGCGCTGTGTGCTGAGGAGATAGGCCCCGCCCCCTTTTCGGCGGGCTCGTCTCCCGCTTAAAAATGGATTCTGGCAGGGGTTAAATATCTCCATATAGCCCCGGAGGCTATATGTGAGGTATTTTTTGCCAAAAAAAGGATTTTCATTGCTGCCCAGGGCGCCCCCCCCAGCGCCCTGCACCCTCAGTGACTGCCGTGTGAAGTGTGCTGAGAGCAATGGCGCACAGCTGCAGTGCTGTGCGCTACCTTAAGAAGACTGAGGAGTCTTCTGCCGCCGATTCTGGACCTTCTTCTCTTTTCAGCATCTGCAAGGGGGCCGGCGGCGAGGCTCCGGTGACCATCCAGGCTGTACCTGTGATCGTCCCTCTGGAGCTAATGTCCAGTAGCCAAAGAAGCCAATCCATCCTGCACGCAGGTGAGTTCACTTCTTCTCCCCTAAGTCCCTCGATGCAGTGATCCTGTTGCCAGCAGGACTCACTGTAAAATAAAAAACCTAAGCTAAACTTTTCTAAGCAGCTCTTTAGGAGAGCCACCTAGATTGCACCCTTCTCGGCCGGGCACAAAAACCTAACTGAGGCTTGGAGGAGGGTCATAGGGGGAGGAGCCAGTGCACACCACCTGATCCTAAAGCTTTACTTTTTGTGCCCTGTCTCCTGCGGAGCCGCTATTCCCCATGGTCCTTTCAGGAACCCCAGCATCCACTAGGACGATAGAGAAACCTAATTTAAACTTTTACTCTAAGCAGCTCAGGAGAGCCACCTAGATTGCACCCTTCTCGTTCGGGCACAAAAATCTAACTGAGGCTTGGAGGAGGGTCATAGGGGGAGGAGCCAGTGCACACCAGCTAGTCCTAAAGCTTTTACTTTTGTGCCCAGTCTCCTGCGGAGCCGCTATTCCCCATGGTCCTTTCGGAGTTCCCAGCATCCACTAGGACGTCAGAGAAAGTAAGAATAGATCCTGTAGCAAGCGAGGCCGCAAAGGGCTTCGTTATGCAACCCACCTGCATTCTGCTGTCGGGATACTGCAATCTGTATGCTGACGGCCAGGATCCCCAGCGCCAGTCAGCAATACCCAACCCATGTATACTATGTGTTTGGTATAGATGACCGGCAGCCGGGATCCTGGCGGTCAGCATACAGACATCGGGATCCAGGATGCCAGAATGGTGAGCGCAACAAAGTGCTCGCCACAGGTTCTATTCCCACTCTATGAGTGTCATGGTCACCCACGAGTGGGAATAGACCCTGGTAGCCAGCATTCCGTTTGTCTGTATTTTCAGCAGTCGGGACTCCGGTGTCGGTATCCTGACCGCCAGGATCCTGACTGCTGGCAATGTAACGGCATCCTTTTGGAGTCCGTCCCTGCTATGTGCCGAGCAGGGTGTCTGGGCTTCTCCACGTGCGTGGTAAGCCTCCCTGCCATGCCCAGGGGCCATTTCCGGCAGGGATTTCCTGAGGAAACCTGCCGGTACTACATCCTGCGATGTGCAGCCCATAGGCTACAATGGGCTACCGCAATCAGGATATTATTTATTTACAGTTTCTTATATAGCACAGCATATTTTGTTGTGCTTTACAATTAGAACAACAGTAATTGAAACACTGGACAGCATCGCATCCCCAATATAAATCTATAGGGGGGATGCGGCAATGGAGGGATCTCAGCAGGTATCAGAGATACCTACTGCGATCTTTCCTTCATGCATTCCAGGGGGATGCGGTCAACATCCCGCTGGACGGGATCCCGGCGGTCGAAATACCGACGCCGGAATCCCGACCACCACAATCCCGACATATTCTCCCTCCGTGGGTGTCCACGACACCCATAGAGGGAGAATATAATAGTGTGCCGAGCGTAGCGAGGCACCGTGCCCGCAGCGTAGCGAGCGAAGCGAGCCTGCAAGGGACTGCGTTCTGCTCGCCACCCGTCGGGATTGTGTGGTCGGGATTCCGGCGTCGGGATTTCGACCGCCGGGATCCCGTCCAGCCGGATTACGTACTGATCCCATTCCAGGGATACATAACATTTGTAGTTAGCCGTAAAAATGTGTATTTTTTGGGACATAACCACAAATACTGTTTGATAGATGGGCCCCTTAGTCTGGTGCTGGTGTGCAGCTTATGGGTGATGTCCCAGGACATTGTATATTTGAGTGATTCCGCTGCACATCTTTCTGGAACTCAGGGTTGCTGTCCCCAACCATACCCCCTGCCCACTAAGCCACATCCCCTTTTTCGGCAGGGGTGCCCTCTTGGCACCTCAGCACCCTCCTCTGCCCCCAGTCTAGAGTGAACACTACTTGCCCAAGTACTGCTCCTGCTGCTATCTACACTTTCCTCCTCCATACCCCCAGTACTGCACCAGCTGATATCCACCCTTGCCCCCTCTTTACCCCCAGCACTGCCTGCCCCCCAGTACTATCCCAGCTGCTAACCTTAGCCCAGGCATGTCCAAACTGCAGCCCTCCAGCTGTTGAGAAACTACACATCCCAGCATGCCCTGACAGCTTTAGCATTCACTGACAGCAAAACTGTGTCAGGGCATGCTGGGATATGTAGTTTCACAACAGCTGGAGGGCCGCAGTTTGGACATGCCTGCCTTAGCCACTCACTATCCCCAGCACTGCCTGCCTCTAGCTCCTTCCTTGCCCCTCAGCACTATCCCAACTGCTGTCTGCCCTATTTTCTCCCTGCCTCCAGCTCTAACCAACTTCTCCCTACCTCTCCCCCCAATAATATGTGATGGGACCCAGAAACAGAGGAGTAGGACCCCACTATTTTAAAGTAACGGGTGCCTGGGACCGACAAATTTTTTCGCTCACTGACAATGAAGAGGTTGACATGGAAATGGTCGACATGTGTTTTTCATTTATTTATTTTTTGACAAATTTTAGCTTCCAGTGCACAAAACCCTGATTAGCGTACCGGTTCGCTCGCCATGATTCTGGGCAAGGTGCCTCGCTGCGCTCAGCACAGGTTACCGTTCCCACTTGTAGCCCACATAGATGGTAAAGTATGAAAAAGTTGAAAAAAATTAAGAAAAATCCCCAAAAAACTTGTCACCCATTTCAACCTGTTGGACCATTTGGTGTTGACCTATCATCTGTAGATCATTACAGGTTATGGGGCAGATGTATTAATCCTGGAGAAGTGATAAGTGGAAGGTGATAACGCACCAGCCAATCAGCTCCTAACTGTCCTTTTGCAATCCCGTAATGATTGGCTGCTGCATTATCACCTTCCACTTGTCACTGCTTTTTTACTTCTCCAGGCTTAATAAATCTGCCCCTAGGTTTGAGAAATGACAGGAGCTGATTGGATGTTGCATTCTCTTTCCCCAAGTTTTGATAAATATCTCCCAGAGTCCTCTACAGTCAATACACTAAGAACCAGAGAATAACATCCGTACACCATGACTGCACAACAGTGCGGGTCACACTGCCTTCCAAAATCACGAGTGGACTGAAGGGTAGCGAGTATTTGGGGCCCAAAGCACTACTGACTGTGCTGCCAACACCCAGTAATGGGTCTCGTTTAACATACAGTAAAGGACAGTGACCTGGAGCACTGCCGGGTTGTGCATGTATCAGGAGAACCTGTGGTTTGCCACTGCCTACAGCGTAATACTTTCACAGAGCTTTATGTATCTTTGGACTCAGTCACACCTTTATGCACACAACAAGATCTACCTCCAACACAAGCAGCAACCGAACACATATACTAGTATATGAACGTAAGTACAAGGGAGATTATAACTATTACATATATAATAAATCTCTCGTCTGTCTCATCCCCCTTTACACCATTTAGTGGGGGACACAACACATTGGTACACGTCTCAGAGAGCCCTGGGCAGCACACAGCGAGTTACCTTGCACTGGATGCCGCCCGCTCAGACGCCCCTGGGGACCCGCACAGCGCACACACCCCATTCCCTCTCACTTAGAACAGAGCGAGGCGCCCCCATGGATGCGGGCTGCAGCACCTCCTCACAGTAATTCCCGAACCCATCGCTGCCGGCCGTGTCACCGTGCTACAGTACCGGACTACACACGTTATACAAGACCCGAGCTACGTCCCCGCTATTGGATTATCAGACTTCTTCCCGTGTGCTATGGCCTCCGTCCTCCCGGATTGGCTATTCATGTTACTGCCTGGTACATGGGTGTTATTGGCTGTGCGGCTGAGGTCATATTTCTCCCTCCCCGTGGTGTTATTGGCTCTCTCCCCCGGTCCTACTCACCACCTCGCCCGGTCTCGGTTCCTCTCTCCGCTCTGATTGGTTCCAGAACCGGAGCACGGAGCCCAATCAGCGCTTTGGACAAGCAAGATGGCGGAAGGACAAAGGCGCCGAAAGGCTGCACTAACTGCGCATGTCCATCAAGCCACGCCCATGCCATGGCGCAGACGCAGTATGAAAACCTCGTTGCCCGCCTCGTCATCCAGTACTCTGCGCGTGCGCGCTGGTGGCTGTATGCTGTGGAATGTTCTACGGGTTGGATGGATTTTGCGTCCTCCGCCTCCCAAGCGGTGTGGGCGTGGCTAGGGAACACCATAGATATTAGTACAGTTCGGCGTTATTCTTCGGGAAGTGGGGGGCCTCGGCGACACGTATCCGTGGTTTGCCCGCAAGAGCATGGGTGTGTGTGTCCCGGCCGCCTGCTCTTCGTGTCACATACCACATGCGCTGCTGTATCAGCGAGAGGCGGCATACCCGGTGGCCAACATCAGGCGAGGTACCGGGCATTATATTTTGCGGATCTGCGGCTGCTCGGCCTGTCATTTACTTACAGTTAGATCCCAGCTACAGCACGGCGAGTGCAGCATAAGACAAAGGACATGCTGCTGCTACAAAAAACTACCATACTGATTACTGTGTTTGCTTGTTCATAATTCGATTAAATAATTGAGAACAGAAAAAAAAATCCCCATATTTTGTGTTCAGATTACACTTCTGCTTGCGTAACGTAATTTGCTGCGCTCGTTCGGCCTTTTCAATGTATAAAAATAGATGAGCGGAATCAGGGGTGTATCTAGGGCTCTGAGCGCCCCTGGCAAAGTAAAGGACTGGCGCCCCATACCCACCCATATTTGAAATATCGAAGGCGCATATGCCAAAAAAGGGGCGTGGCCACTCAATAGTACCCAAATACAAATTACACCACACAGTCGTATCCCTTACTAACATTTCACAGCACAGCAATGTTCGTTGTTCACGTTATGCTACACAGTAGTACCCCTTATACACATTATGCCACACAGTAGTGCCTATATATCACTGGCGTTTCTATAATGGGTGTAGTGTGTGCAGTGCACACGGGCCCCTGAGTACAGAGGGAGCCCACACTGCACCCATTTTTTTAATACCCCTCCGGAGTCCCGCGCCGACATCACCGGCGCTGTTAAATCACTGTGAAAATGGCACAGCGGCCATTTTCATGGAGTTCTGCGCATGCGCAGTAGAGAAATCTCTGGGAAAATGGGCGCTGCGCCATTTTCCCGGAGATCTGCGCATGCGCAGTAGAGTCTGAGCCCTCTAGTGCTCATACTCTACAGCGCTCCTGAAGAGAGGAGGGGGCACGTACGGAGGAGGCAGCACACGGGCGTCCTCCTTTCTTAAAGCAACCCTGCTATATAGAGACAGAGAGAGGAGGAATAGGGGGTGATGAGAGAGAAGGAGAGAAAGGAGGAATAGAGAGACACTGTAGAGAGGGAGGGGAGGAATATGGGGTGTGTGAGAGGAGGAATAAAGGTAGATGGGATAGAGGTGAGGAATAGTGGGAGATGAGATGGGAGAGTGGAGGAATAGGGGGTGTGAGAGGATGGGTGTATTATACACAGTAACAGCCCCCACAGGACATTTTTATAGACCTTAGAAGCCCTCTCACAGAGAGCCTCAGAGATTACTACAGTTTACAGCATGGAGAACAGCATTGTATACATGATACACACACATACATACATGATACAGATATTTCACGCATAAACATACATCACACACACAATACATATATATCACACACATCACACATACATGATGCACACATATGAGACAGACCTGGGCTGGTGATGAGGTCCTGGGCCCCACTGGTGTTCTCTTCGGATGTAGGAGGAAGGCAATAACCACCACGAGCTTGGCCAGCCCGAACCAGGCCTTGAGAAAGCGTGGTTCATTCCCCAACAGTAGGGCCACAGTGTTCCTGGGAAAGCGCCGGAGCAGATGTCACACAGACGTCACGGGAGTCCAGCTGCCGGTAAGCCATGCTCTGCTCCGTGAGAAATATGGCTACGGAGCTGTATCTGGAAGAGCCCCGGAAAGGGAGAGCGCCTTGGATCTCACTTCAAGGCCAAATGTCATCCTCCCAGTGTTGGATTGTCACGGGACTTGGGTTCTAGAAAAGGCGCTGCGGCCCAGGGCCGGATTTAGGGGGGGGGGGGGGGGGGGGGGGGCGAAGGGGGCGACCGCCCCCCCCCTAACACAGTCATAGCCACGCTCACTTTTGAGCCGAAGAGAGCTCTCCAGGGAGAGCCTGAGGCAGAATGCTGTGCTGCAGCCTATACCACAGCAGCACAGAGGAGCCAGGAAAGCAAGGGTTACAGAGCATATGCCCCTCACTTGCAGGTGTGTGGGTACTAGGGCTAATAAATACAATTACCCCACAGCAAAGTCACATGTACATAGAACAATTACAAAGCTCTATCTCAGTCTCACTCAAAAAGTTCAGTTTTTCAGGAACTGAGAGAGGAGGAGTTAGGATTGCAGATGGGAGGAGTTGGGACTAGAGAGAGGAGGAGTCAAGATTAAACAGTAAACCACCCCCCCTAAAAGAAAAGTCTAGATCCGTCCCTGCTGCGGCCAGGACTCAGCGTAAGGATAGACATCTAAAGCCCACCATCAAATGATGGCTGTGCTTCCACCATTGAAACCTTGGATGTGATGGTAACTAACCATCACGTCAAAAGAATTAGATGATAAAAACTATATGATTTGCATATTCCGCAAAAACCCCTGCAGCGTGGTTAGCACGGGGTGGGATCAGGGCTGTGACTAGGGGAGTAATCGAGACGGGGCCCATAGCAACATGCATACTGTGTCCTCAATCTATAGTGTAGCTAGCAGTAGGGATGGCCATCGGTGAGTTCGCCATTGATGGAGAAACTGTGGCTATTGGGGTGGGGCTTTGCTTCGAGTCCTGGCACCTTGCAAAAAATAAAGAAATAAATATTCGTTTATGCTGTGCCATCCATGGAGGGAAACCATCTGGTTCTCTCCCATCAATGGCAAAAGCATTCGACATCGGCCATAAGCCACTAGTAATTAGGAATCATCGGTGGTCGATGGCCATCCCTAGCAAGCAGTGCTGCTGTGCTGTGTGGACTGGAGGGTACACTATACCGTATATACATATACAATGTGTACCCGGTGCAGGTGGAGAAGCTCCTGAAGTAAGGAGGAGAGACATTGCCATGGCTGCACTGCTGACAGTGTGAGAGTGTGTGCTGTGTGAGTGACTGCTGCAGGGCAAAGGTTGCGCTCTGATTGGCTCTCTGAGGGGCACGCTTCTGGTATGCTGTGCTATACTCTGCTGTACTTATGAGTGACTGAATAGGGGACACACTTCCAGTATGCTGCTCTATATTTTGCTATACTTATAAGTGACTATAAGGGGCACACTTCTAGTATGCTGTGCTATACTCTGCTATACTTATGAGTGACTGTATAGGGGGCACGCTTCTAGTATGCTGCAGTATACTCTGCTGTACTTATAAGTGCCTAAAGCGGGCACACTTCTGGTATGCTGCGCTATACTCTGCTGTACTTATAACTGACTGTATAGGGGACACACTTCTAGTGTGCTGCTCTATATTTTGCTATACTTATAAGTGACTAAGGGGCACACTTCTAGTATGCTGTGCTATACTCTGCTATACTTATAATTGACTGTATAGGGGACACGCTTCTAGTATGCTGCTCTATATTTTGCTATACTTATAAGTGACTATAAGGGGAACACTTCTAGTATGCTGTGCTATACTTTGCTATACTTATAAGTGACTGTATAGGGGGCACGCTTCTAGTATGTTGCGCTATACTCTGCTGTACTTATAAGTGACTAAAGGGTATGCTGCACTATATTCTGCTGTACTTATAAGTGACTATATAGGGGGCACGCTTCTGGTATGCTGCGCTATACTCTGCTGTACTTATAAGTTACTATATAGGGGGCACACTTCTAGTATGCTGCTCTATACTCTGCTGTACTTATAAGTGAATGTGTATAAGGGGCATGCTGGTGTATGCTGCGCTATACTCTGCTGTACTGGCTGTGCTGTATAATTGATTGTTTATCGGGGTCGCGCTGCTGCTATAATAGTAATCACACTGGTACAGATGGCGGGGTCATGGACTGGGGAGAGATAGTGTCTGGAATGCTCTGAGCTCAGTTATAGCTATGTGAGTACCAGCTGCCAGCATCCCACATTACACTATCTCATGTTAGCAGTATCACACTACTGATGATGATGGTTTATTTAGAAAGTACCCCAACTGGTTCCACAGCATTATAGTGCTGTGGCAAACATTAGGGCACCTATATGTTATATTCCATAGACAAAAAACCTTACGGTTTCACATGTCCCATTAAGGCTTCTTAGACATGATCAAAATTTCAGAAACCTGTTGTAACTCTTCCACTCAAACTCCAAAAAGCAATGAAATTCCGATCATTAAGGCTGACGCCTTAATGGACGTGTTCCTTGCGCAATACAGATATGGTATGCCATCACAGCCTGTGGGTAAGTGCAGATTCAGCACTCTCACAGAGTGACATTGCTGTCACTCACACAATGGTGGAGCTGCTAATTCACAGATTTGTGTGCTCATTGGAATACACACATGCAGTCTATGCAACTAAAGGTCTGAGCAGTTTTGTGGTGCACCCATCCCACTCAGTGCCCACAACCCTCGGGTTATATTACAAATAAACAATTCGAATTGCAATAATGCTAATATTTATGATCCGTGCTAACTTGAAGAAAGGCTGTAAGTACAACCCAATGCAATGTGTCACAAAAAAGGGGGAAGAAGTGAAAGAAATGGTGGGAGGGGGAGGGGAGAGGGAAAGTCAGTTGCACAGGAAAAGAAATTATGAAAGAGGCCCCTATTTCACGTATCTTATCAATTGCTCATATTTCCAAGGGGGTGCTACCACAGATCATATTGTAAATGCACAGTAAAGGGAAAGGAAAAGGATCTGTCTTGGGTGCACAAAGTTTAAAATATAACTTTTAATTATTTCCGTTAAAATTAGGATTTGACACTATATTGTAGCGTATTCTACTGAGTAGCTAATATGCGAAATATTAAAACCACAAATAACAAATATGTGAAAGTATAACAACACTGTGAATTATAGAAAAAGAAAATAAACATAGATTTAAAAAAACTGAGCGTCTGTTTGGTGTCTGTTCTGTTAAGTCCCTGTTTTTATATATATCAATATTCTTTCACGTTTGTATTTCACATAGATACAATTGTGTTCAAATAATAACCTCAATGTTTAGAAGAATCTTTCTAGCACTTAAATGTTTGAAAAAATGTTTCTGGCACAGAGCCCGGATTCTATGACTAGAACATATGTTGCAATCTTAAAGGATGTGATACATTGTTCCTATGTTCTTTAATTTGTTACGAATCACTTAGATTTCCACGATCAGTCACACATAGATTTATGTGGCGCCACTCTCATTAATAAATAGGACCGTTGTAAACAAATAGTATGCCTTTTAGTTATGGTATCAAGTCCCCATATAAGTTTTACTGATATGCAGATCTCAGTATAGTAGTATGATATCTCATTACACAAATTATCAGATTATTAGTCGTCTTATTTAGGATATGACATTCCAGTGTTGGTTCACCTCTCACTTATAGTGTCAGGTGTCTATCACATACCATAGGATCTTATATTCAATTCCCCCTTAATATTGTACGCAGTTATCTTATTATTAATATTTTAAAATATCACCTCTCACTTATAGTGTCCGGTGTGCGTTATGTGCTTTAAATATCGCGATTTAGTGTCAGTACACCTCTCATTTCCAATGTCAGGTATCTGACTCGTATTATAGGGTCTCACATTAAATTCCCAGTTATGGCACACAGTTATCTATTATTGGTGTACCTTAATATCACCTCTCACATATAGTGTCAGGCGTATTATATATCGGGGGGTAACCCCGTAGTATTTCTCATATGTGAGATTATATGCTGGTTCGCCTCTCACTTATAGTGTCAGGCTTACTATATATTGGGGGGGTGATCCTGTGGTATTTCTCATATAAGAAATTATATATTGGTACACCTCTCACTCGTAGTGTCAGGTGCTCAGGTCTGTCTAGAGTTGGTTATTCATGAGTATCAAACTTGGTGTCGCTAGAGATTTGCTTTAATGATGATTTAGCAGATTTATATTAATCAGAAAAAAGGGGGGGGATGAATGTAGTATGTAGATAGCGCTTGATTGTTCACAACAAATATAAGATGGTCCTATATAGAGGGAGTTCACAACATAATAAGTGTATATAGATAAATGTTAGGCTGCGGTCAGATATACAATAGGTACTCTGCGGCTAAGCTATATTCAGCCGGCTACTGTGATCTATTATGACTGATCAATTTGGTCACTTTTCTCTAACGTCCT
The DNA here is from genome assembly GCF_028390025.1 of Pseudophryne corroboree. Lineage (NCBI taxonomy): Eukaryota > Metazoa > Chordata > Amphibia > Anura > Myobatrachidae > Pseudophryne > Pseudophryne corroboree. The sequence continues at coordinate 691,727,391 of NC_086445.1, read as the reverse complement.
AGTGGATGCTGGGGACTCCATCAGGACCATGGGGAATAGCGGGCTCCGCAGGAGACAGGGCACATCTAAAAAAGCTTTTAGGTCACATGGTGCGTACTGGCTCCTCCCCCTATGACCCTCCTCCAAGCCTCAGTTAGGTTTTTGTGCCCGTCCGAGAGGGTGCAATCTAGGTGGCTCTCTTAAAGAGCTGTTTAGAAAAGTTTTTTTTTAGGTTTCAATCTCAGTGATTCCTGCTGGCAACAGGATCACTGCATCGAGGGACTTAGGGGAGAGATTTACAACTCACCTGCGTGCAGGATGGATTGGAGTCTTAGGCTACTGGACACTTAGCTCCAGAGGGAGTCGGAACACAGGTCAGCCTGGGGTTCGTCCCGGAGCCGCGCCGCCGATCCCCCTTACAGACGCTGAAGAGACGGCAGAACGGAGGTCCGGAAAACAGGCGGCAGAAGACTCCACAGTCTTCATGAAGGTAGCGCACAGCACTGCAGCTGTGCGCCATTGTTGTCACACGGCTCACTGACTCAGTCACGGAGGGTGCAGGGCGCTGCTGGGGGCGCCCTGGGCAGCAATATAATTACCTTTAGTGGCAAAAGAAATACATCACATATACCCATTAAGGCTATATGTATGTATTTTGACCCAGGCCAGTTTCTTAAAAACCGGGAGAAAAATCCCGCCGAAAAAGGGGCGGAGCTTATTCTCCTCAGCACTCAGCGCCATTTTCCTGCTCAGCTCCGCTGGTGAGGAAGGCTCCCAGGACTCTCCCCTGCACTGCACTACAGAAACAGGGTAACAAAGAGAAGGGGGGCATAAATTGGCGATATTTATATATTAAGAGCGCATATATAGTAAACAACACCTTCTAGGGTTGTTTTTATACATTTATAGCGCTTTTGGTGTGTGCTGGCAAACTCTCCCTCTGTCTCCCCAAAGGGCTAAGGGGTCCTGTCTTCGATTAGAGCATTCCCTGTGTGGCTGCTGTGTGTCGGTACGTGTGTGTCAAAATGTATGAGGACGATGTTGGTGTGGAGGCAGAGCAATTGCCGATGATGGTAATGTCACCCCCTAGGGAGTCGACACCGGAATGGATGGCTTTAGTTATGGAATTACGTGATAATGTCAGCACACTGCAAAAGTCAGTTGACGAAATAAGACGCCCGGCAAACCAGTTAGTACCGGTTCAGGCGTCTCAGACACCGTCAGGGGCTGTAAAACGTCCTTTACCTCAGTCAGTCGACACGGGTACCGACACAGATGAATCTAGTGTCGACGGTGAAGAAACAAACGTATTTTCCAATAGGGCCACACGTTATATGATCACGGCAATGAAGGAGGCGTTACAGATCTCTGATACTGCTGGTACCTCAAAAAGGGGTATTATGTGGGGGGTGAAAAAACTACCTGTATTTTTCCCAGAATCAGAGAAATTGAATGATGTGTGTGATGATGCGTGGGTTACCCCCGATAGAAAATTGCTAATTTCAAAGAAGTTGTTGGCATTATACCCTTTCCCACCAGAGGTTAGGGCGCGCTGGGAAACACCCCCTAAGGTGGATAAGGCGCTCACACGTTTATCAAAGCAAGTGGCGTTGCCGTCTCCTGATACGGCCGCCCTCAAGGATCCAGCAGATAGGAGGCTGGAAACTACACTGAAGAGTATATACACACATACTGGTGTTATACTGCGACCGGCAATAGCCTCAGCCTGGATGTGCAGTGCTGGGGTAGTGTGGTTGGATTCTCTGACTGAAAATATTGAGACCCTGGATAGGGACAGTATTTTATTGACTCTAGAGCAATTAAAGGATGCTTTTCTTTATATGCGAGATGCTCAGAGGGATGTTTGTACTCTAGCATCAAGAGTAAGCGCGATGTCCATATCTGCCAGAAGAAGTTTATGGACGCGACAGTGGTCAGGTGATGCGGATTCCAAGAGGCATATGGAAGTATTGCCATATAAAGGAGAGGAATTGTTTGGGGTCGGTCTTTCGGACCTGGTGACCACGGCAACTGCCGGCAAATCCACCTTTTTACCTCAGACCCCTTCACAACAGAAAAAGACACCGTCTTTTCAGCCGCAGTCCTTTCGCTCCTATAAAAAGCGACCAAAAGGACAGTCTTATCTGCTGAGAGGCAGAGGAAAGGGTAAGAAAGGGCAGCACGCAGCCCCTGCCCAGGAACAGAAGCCCGCCCCGGCTTCTACAAAGCCATCAGCATGACGCTGGGGCTTTACAAGCGGACCCAGGAACGGTGGGGGGTCGACTCAAGATTTTCAGCAATCAATGGGCTCACTCACAAGTGGACCCGTGGGTCCTGCAGATAATATCTCAGGGTTACATGCTGGAGTTCGAAAGGTTTCCCCCTCGCCGGTTCCTAAAGTCTGCTTTACCAACGTCTCCCTCAGAAAGGACGTCGGTTTTGGAAGCCATTCACAAGCTGTATTCTCAGCAGGTGATAGTCAAGGTACCCCTCCTACAACAGGGAAAGGGGTATTATTCCACTCTATTTGTGGTACCGAAACCGGACGGTTCGGTAAGGCCTATTCTAAATCTGAAATCCTTGAACCTGTACATACAGAAATTCAAGTTCAAGATGGAGTCACTCAGGGCAGTGATAGCGAATCTGGAAGAAGGAGACTTCATGGTGTCCTTGGACATAAAAGATGCTTATCTACATGTCCCGATTTACCCCTCACACCAAGGGTATCTCAGGTTCGTGATACAAGACTGTCATTATCAGTTTCAAACGCTGCCGTTTGGTTTGTCCACGGCCCCTCGGGTCTTTACCAAGGTAATGACCGAAATGATGGTTCTTCTACGAAGAAAAGGCGTATTAATTATCCCTTACTTGGACGATCTCCTGATAAGGGCAAAGTCCAGAGAACAGCTGGAAGTCGGTGTGACGCTAACACAAGTAGTGCTTCAGCAACACGGGTGGATTCTAAATCTTCCAAAATCTCAATTGACCCCGACAACGCATCTGCTGTTCCTGGGTATGATTCTGGACACGGTTCAGAAAAAGGTATTTCTCCCGGAAGAGAAAGCAAGGGAGTTATCCGAACTTGTCAGGAACCTCCTAAAACCAGGAACGGTGTCAGTACATCAATGCACAAGAGTCCTGGGAAAGATGGTGGCTTCGTACGAAGCGATTCCATTCGGCAGATTCCATGCACGGACATTTCAGTGGGATCTGCTGGACAAATGGTCCGGATCGCATCTGCACATGCATCAGCGGATAACACTGTCACCGAGAACAAGGTTGTCTCTCCTGTGGTGGCTGCAGACTGCCCATCTGTTAGTGGGCCGCAGATTCGGCATACAGGACTGGGTCCTGGTGACTACGGATGCCAGCCTACGAGGTTGGGGAGCAGTCAAAAAGGGAAGAAACTTCCAGGGCGTGTGGTCAAACCTGGAGACGTCTCTTCACATAAATATACTGGAGCTAAGAGCGATCTACAATGCTCTAAGTCTGGCAAAACCGCTGCTTCAGGGTCAGCCGGTGTTGATCCAGTCCGACAACATCACGGCAGTCGCCCACGTAAACCGACAAGGCGGCACGAGAAGCAGGAGTGCAATGGCAGAAGCTGCAAGGATTCTGCGCTGGGCGGAGAATCATGTCATAGCACTGTCAGCAGTGTTCATCCCGGGAGTGGACAACTGGGAAGCAGATTTCCTCAGCAGACACGACCTTCACCCGGGAGAGTGGGGACTTCATCCAGAAGTTTTCCACATGATTGTGAACCGTTGGGAAAAACCAAAGGTAGACATGATGGCGTCTCGCCTCAACAAAAAATTGGACAGGTATTGCGCCATGTCAAGAGACCCTCAGGCAATAGCTGTGGACGCTCTGGTAACACCGTGGGTGTACCAGTCAGTGTATGTGTTCCCTCCTCTGCCTCTCATACCAAAGGTACTGAGAATTATACGGAAAAGAGGAGTAAGAACGATACTGGTGGCTCCGGACTGGCCAAGGAGAACTTGGTAGCCGGAACTTCAAGAGATGCTCACGGAGGATCCGTGGCCTCTACCTCTAAGAAGGGATCTGCTTCAGCAGGGACCTTGTATGTTCCAAGACTTACCGCGTCTGCGTTTGACGGCATGGCGGTTGAACGCCGGATTCTAAAAGAAAAGGGCATTCCAGAGGAAGTTATTCCTACCTTGATTAAGGCTAGAAAGGAAGTGACTGTACAACATTATCACCGCATTTGGCGAAAATATGTTGCGTGGTGTGAGGCCAAGAAGGCTCCAACGGAAGAATTTCAATTGGGTCGATTCTTACATTTCCTGCAAGCAGGATTGTCTATGGGCCTAAAATTGGGGTCCATTAAAGTTCAAATTTCGGCCTTATCAATTTTCTTCCAGAAGGAATTGGCGTCAGTGCCTGAAGTACAAACTTTTGTCAAAGGTGTACTACATATACAACCCCCAATAGTGCCTCCAGTGGCACCGTGGGATTTGAACGTGGTTCTAAATTTTCTCAAATCTCATTGGTTTGAGCCGTTAAAATCGGTAGAATTAAAATACCTTACATGGAAGGTAACCATGCTGTTGGCCCTGGCTTCTGCCAGGAGAGTTTCAGAGTTGGCAGCTTTGTCATACAAGAGCCCATATCTGATATTCCATTCGGACAGGGCAGAATTGAGGACACGTCCTCAATTTCTCCCTAAGGTGGTTTCGGCATTTCACTTAAACCAGCCTATTGTGGTGCCTGCGGCTACTAGCGACTTGGAGGACTCCAAGTTACTGGACGTTGTCAGAGCATTAAAAATATATATTTCAAGGACAGCTGGAGTCAGAAAAACTGACTCGTTGTTTACATTGTATGCACCCAACAAGATGGGTGCTCCTGCGTCTAAACAGACGATTGCACGTTGGATCTGTAGCACAATCCAACTTGCACATTCTGTGGCAGGCGTGCCACAGCCTAAATCTGTAAAGGCCCACTCCACAAGGAAGGTGGGCTCATCTTGGGCGGCTGCCCGAGGGGTCTCGGCATTACAACTTTGCCGAGCAGCTACGTGGTCAGGGGAGAACACGTTTGTAAAATTTTACAAATTTGATACTCTGGCTACAGAGGACCTGGAGTTTTCTCATTCGGTGCTGCAGAGTCATCCGCACTCTCCCGCCCGTTTGGGAGCTTTGGTATAATCCCCATGGTCCTGACGGAGTCCCCAGCATCCACTAGGACGTTAGAGAAAATAAGAATTTACTTACCGATAATTCTATTTCTCATAGTCCGTAGTGGATGCTGGGCGCCCATCCCAAGTGCGGATTGTCTGCAATGCTTGTACATAGTTATTGTTACAAAATCGGGTTATTACTGTTGTTGTGAGCCATCTTTTCAGAGGCTACTTCGTTTTGTTATCATACTGTTAACTGGGTTCAGATCACAAGTTGTACGGTGTGATTGGTGTGGCTGGTATGAGTCTTACCCGGGATTCAAGATCCTTCCTTATTGTGTACGCTCGTCCGGGCACAGTACCTAACTGAGGCTTGGAGGAGGGTCATAGGGGGAGGAGCCAGTACGCACCATGTGACCTAAAAGCTTTTTTAGATGTGCCCTGTCTCCTGCGGAGCCCGCTATTCCCCATGGTCCTGACGGAGTCCCCAGCATCCACTACGGACTATGAGAAATAGAATTATCGGTAAGTAAATTCTTATTTTCACCCATATGTATAGCTCAGGGTCAGGTATGTGACCGGCACTCTACCGCTAGGTTAGCTGCTATGATCTATTATAACTGATCAAGTTCTTCACTCTTCACCCGAATATGTAGCTCAGGGTGACATTACTTTCCACATTAATAAAAGTGCAGTAATTATCAGTGGTCCTTTAATTAGGGTCTGGTAAAATAAACATGATCACCTAGTGTGGGCCATTTGCCTATACAGATCCCTTAAGCAGAATGTTGTGTATTATCAATATATGCACACTGATATCTGACAATTCTCTTAAGATGAGTCTGTGCTTCAGTGATAACTAGCATGCCTATCCCAGCTCGTATCTATGTTGCGTATATTATGCGGTCTCGCTCACATGGGAGTGGATCTATTGTCCGACTCTCTGTCACTTCATAATTACCAGTATTGATCGCAGTGTTCTAAGACCTAGCTGTCATTCTGCTATGCTAAACACATATAATCACAGTATTATGAGACCTAGCTATATATTCTTCTAAGCGGTCTTTGTTGTGCTCAAGCTGGTCTAATGTTTCACGTCCCGCATGTAGATTGCCTATTAGAGCTCGTATCTATACTGCATAAATTAAGTAATCTCGTTCACTCGGGATTCTGAGACCTAACCATAAATTCTTCTATGCTGAACACATTGTATCTCTAATACATTTCTTTATAATTTTATATTTTTAAACAGGAGAAGCAGACGCATAGGACGCTCAGGTCCTACGTACGTTTCACAATAGCTTCGTCAGGGTAACCCGAGGCCGTTACTGGAGTACCCTTTTATTCCAACCGCTGCCAATCATTGTGTCTCGCGGGGAATTCAAACTTAATTGTCTATTACAATCCGTTGGAATTGGTATACCTGTAATACGTATGGTTCGTGATGGCATGCAGGGTGTGCAAAATTATAATATAATTTCCCTGTAGCTTATTTGTCTATGGAGGGATATCAGTCCACATCTATAATAGGATTTTGTTTTTCTCATGAATGTTAGGCTATTCACGCTGAGTCCTGAGAGCAATGTCTGTCACTTAAGAAAGTTCAGACATCCGTTCCCCAGCCTCCCTGGGTTTATCAAGTAGTCTATATAGGAAGCATCTAATACAAACATGAATTATTATTCCTAAAGACCTTAAACAGCACTTGAATAATTGTATACTAGAATGTTACCTTTCAATTGGTATGTGTATATTTAATGTTGTTTAATAAAGATATTATTATTGATGATATTAAACATTTTTATTATTGTTATTTAATTAGGGGGTGTGTGTTTATATATAAAATATTCCCACTACATTAAAATAATTTATTCCTTGTCGCTCTATTATATCTATAATCACACTCCTACCAAAGAGGGGAGTTCCACACTTATAAACAATATATATGCACTCATGATTGTAGGTAGTGATATTAATTGTATATATGTAGTATATATAAGAGTTAAGTTTGTCAAATAATTTAATTTATTGAACTTTATGTGTTTCTTATTTTAATGGGTCGGTAATTCTAATAAAGTAAATGTGCCGGAATAAGTCAGTGTCATGTTCTTTATAAATCATGGTGTTGTGCATTGCTGGAAGAATAAAAAATATATGCATAAATATGAAAAAGGGAAAAAGAGAAGTATTCTCCATGTGAAATTAAAGCAAAGAGTGACTAAGATCTCTTTGAGAATAAAAATTGTGCATGTCATAGGTAAATGTGCTACGTGTATCAATTATATACTAGGTATAAAGAATGTTGATTTGATGAGATTCACTGGTGAGTCGTAGGGTCATAGTGATTGACAAACAAAATCCAGATTGGTGTGCCACTGCAAGGAAAAAAGGGGGGTGCTGGAAAGTGAGAGTGCAAGCAAAAAAGAGTGGGGGGGGGGAAAGGGGGGAGGAAAGACAGTGAAAGGAAAGTAATATTTATGTGTATCTCTATATATATATATATATATATATGTAATGGTAAGCAAGAAAGTGCTTCTAAAAAGAAAAGAGATATATACTGTACATAAGCCCAGTCTTGGGAATTGGGTAGAGAGCTGATTCATAGGGTTAGATCAATTAGTGATCATCTGGTCTATGTGTGTGTATCTAATGTATATTATTTAATACTTGAAAATAATTATGTGCATATCCATTATAACTCATAATATACTCATATATACCTAGGTATAGTGATTTATCAAATATATTGAAATTACAGGACCTCAAAATAACAAGGTAAGTATACATTTTTAATAATTCATTGTGCTGTAAACTTATAAAATGTGCTGTTAACGGGCCTTGAGATAAGGTGGTAAGTAATTGATGCGTCCTCAGGTAGATTCATGCATCCTGAGGTAAGTGTGTATTATATCTATTGGCATCAAAAATATTGATCAATTTGCTCTATGATATCCATATCTTCTATATTTACTGAGTATTCCAGTTCCCTGGCGGATTGTCTATATAGGAGAGAATGTCTAATCACATTTCAGATACATTCTTCATGTCCTGATGGATTAGACTCTTTGATTTACAATAAACTTCCAAGGTCCCTTTGGTATGGGTCTTCATAATGTGTCTTCTTATCCAATTTAATCAATAGGCCTGAGATCATATTCTATACATTTTTCATGGAGATAAAATAGGTACTTACATTCATCTGCTTTTTCAGAAAATGTATTGTAAAATTATTTATTATATTTTTCCTCACAAAGAAAGGGAAGAAAAACATATATATGTAATACATGAGAGAGAAATCTGAGATCATTTTGAAGAAGGATTTGTTATATGATATTCTTGTCTAGAGGAAGGGTTGATAGCTGTTATTTTCATTGATGGCATTGGGTGTCATTGTATTTAGGAGAAAAATCCACCTAGTTTCCTTTTTTAGAAGTTCACTATCCAAGTCTCCTCCTCTAATACCCAAAGAGATTTTTTCCATAGCAAAAAACTTCAGTTCATTTGGGGAACTGTCATGGAATTTCAAAAAATGTCTGGCCACAGGTGTAAGTGTCCTGAATCTTGCTTGATCTTTTCTTGCATTCCTGATAGAGCCAACATGCTCGAGAATCCTCTGTTTCAGGGGTCTTATTGTCTTGCCTATGTATTTTTTGCCACAAGGGCATTGGAGATGGTACACTACTCCCATGGTTCGACAGTCTAAGTAGTCTTTTATGTGCCATGTTTTCCGAAATTTGTCCTGGAAGGATTTCGTTTCAATCATATACTGGCAGGCTTTGCATGTTTTACATCTGAATGAGCCTGCTGTGTTGTAGAGGTTTCTAGTAACTTTCGTAAGGTGACTGCTCACCAGTGTGTCCTTGAGACTTCTGGATCGTCGCCAACTAGCCTGGACTTTTTCGGGTAAGATTTTGCAGAGGTCATTGTCCGTCATAAGGACATGCCAATGTTTCTGTAGGGTTTCTAAGATCATTCTCCATTCTGTATTGAAAGTACCAATAAATCTGGGACCATCAATGTCTTGTTGTTTTTTCACCTGATTAGGGATCAGTAGTGAATCTCTGGTTCTATGATGTGTTTGTATCTTAGCCTCCCGTACCATTTTCCTGCTATATCCTCTTGCTTTTAATCTATCAGTGAGTTCATTACACCGTTCCCTAAAGACACGAGGATTGGAGCAGTTTCTCTTTGTCCTCAGAAATTCTCCTTTAGGAATCCCCTTAATCGTAGATGGTAGGTGTGAACTGCTGGCATGTAAAATGCTATTTGTAGCAGTTTCTTTTCTATACAGGTCAGTTGATAACATGCCATCGTCCTCCATCTTGATCTTGAGGTCCAAAAAGTGTACCTCTTTCTGACTCATTTCTGAAGTAAGTTTAAGGTTGAGTGAATTGTTGTTCAATTTCAAAATGAATTCCTCCAGGATATCTTTCTGCCCTTCCCACAGTATTAGAATGTCATCTATAAATCTTAACCAGATGATAATATGTTCCGTATAGATGTCATTCTCCTCTGTAAATACATGTTCTTTCTCCCACCATCCCAGGTAGAGGTTTGCATATGTGGGGGCACACGTGGTCCCCATTGCAGTACCCCGTACCTGGAGATAGTGGGCCTCATTACAAACAAAGTAATTTTTAGTCAAGACAAATCTCAACAGGGTCAGGATGAAGTCATTGAAATCTCGTTCGTTGTTCATATTGAGGAAGTACTCAGAGGCTTTAATTCCTGCTTCATGATCTATACTAGTGTACAGACTTTCGACATCACAACTTACCAGCCATGCATCTGTTGGTAGTGTGATGTCCTGTATCTTCATAAGTACGTCTAAGGTGTCACGGATATATGAGGGCAGAGTTGTTACATGATTTCTGAGATGATGGTCAACGAAAATGCTAGCTTTTTCAGTTAGACTGCCTATTCCTGATACAATCGGTCTACCAGGGGGTTTGTGTCGGTCTTTATGCACTTTAGGCAACAGGTATAGGGTAGGAGTTCTGGGATTCTCAACTCGGAGAAATTCCTTGTCTTGAGTAGTTATAATGACCTTTCGATGTGCCTCCAATATGATTCTATCAAGAAAAGGAAAGGGAGATTATTTTGCTGCGCCAATGTGTCTCTATTATCTTAATAAAATTTAAACAAAGCAAATAGCTTAGAAATAGCTTAGAAATGAGATCCCAAGTGTCAGAAGTGTGTGCGCCTCTATAAGGAGTAGTGTGTTACTCCTAGACTGATGAACTAAAGAAAAAATGGATATAGAATAGAAGCGCTCGACACTAACTGACCCTGCGATCCAAAATTAAATCACAACCAAAGTGTCCAAAGGGATTTTTGATATATTAAAATATATTTATTACAATACAATAAAAATTGCACAATAAACCAGATCTATATCTAACATAAAAACCCTTATCCTCACTGAAATTCTGTTATCAAGAGCTATTCTACATTCACATCAGATTGCAGGTGTCAGCTAGATAACTAGCAGCAATATAGTAGTAACAATTGTTACAATAAAGTAACCAGGCTGTTTGTTTAACAATGTTGAATATATACTCAGACACAATTGTTAAATGTAGAGAAAAAAAATTAATGGATATAGAATACACTCATAGGCTCTATATTCAAGAGCTGTATTCTGAAACGTCTCAAAGTTCCAGGAGCCGATGACAGGTGATAATGAATAATTAAATTACCTCTCCGGTAAGGCTGGCTGGTCCCGAGCGTCCTCGGGTGAGTCCAGAAAGCCCAAATAGAGCTGCAGAGTTTAGAAGCACTAGCCGTGCTGGCCGGGGTCCCGCTATTGAGCCTGCTATCCCTGGGCGTGCACCGCCCGTTGCAGTCTGTAGGGAAAGACAGGTGTGTGGCTGCTGTTATGGAGAACCCGCTGCAGGAATATGCACCTTAGTGGAACGCCTTGATCTCCCTGGACTGGCACCGTCCGTTGGAAATGTGGGGGAGAGAGGCTGCTGGTTAACCACTGGCGCTGTGCGGAGAAGGAAGTTCGGCTGTATCCTGTCCTGGCCGCCGTGCTGTTTGCTCCCGTGAGAAATATACCGGAGCCGTGCGGAGAGTATCAGAGACAACGATCAGTCAGTGAGGCATAGGGGGGAGGAGTCCTGACGCGTTTCGTCACGTGACCCGTGACTTTTTCAAAGATGACTCCAATAACTGTGTGCACACTATTTAAGGTGTTCATAATAAGTTGCCCACATGTTTATTCAATTCAATCGGCACAATCAGTAATTTGCCTGTTACAAGATAATCCCTTCAAGACACCTTTGGCTGTTTTTACACTAATTAAGACACTAATTATGACAACGGTTAGGTGGAGGCTCTCTCTCTCCATAATGACTGTTTGTTAGAACCTATTAAAAAGCACTATATTAAAACAATATAAGACAATGGCGGAGTTAATATATAAATAAAAGGAAATAAATATAAACAATATATATATATATGGTAGTGTGTTAACACAATATAAATAAAATGAAAATCAACATAATTACTTTAATAATCATTCAAATAATTCAATTTGTTATTATTTTATGTTGCTGTTTTTTATTTTTTATTTACTATTTATTTTCCGTATTTTACTTTTTATCTATTTTTTATATCTTTAATCATTACTATGACAGCTATCAACAAAAATCACAACATAAATTCAATGTGAAATATATGAAAAAATTTATTAGCATGAAAAAATAAAACCATATAAAGGTATTAAAAAATATATTTATATAAAAAATATATATATATATAAATAAAAATGAAAATCAAAAATGAAAAAAATCACCAATTAACTAAAAAAATGAGCGTATAAACAAAGGAGACAATGTGTGCTGAACCCAAATGTTTTATGATAATGGCCCTGTTCAGATACCCGTGGTTATGATGAAGGAGGGGACTATATATAGTTGTTCCACTTCCACACCTTTTTCATGGGTGGAGGGATCACTAGTCATTTATAATACTCTAACGGTCCAATAATATGTGGTCTGCATAGAGAGCAGCAACAAGGATAGGGAGAGACCCAAGGTTTCCCTATATTATAAGGGAAATCAGAGAGGACAAATGACGAAGTAATAGATGTGAAGTTGACTAAAAAATGAATGAAGAGAAGAAAAGGAGGAGGAGTGAACAGGGGGGTCGATGTTCTATGCGTATATTATAGATCAATTTCAATATATTCGTTGAGGCCCTCAGGACTGAGGGTCCGCAACCGATGTATCCAGAAGTTCTCCCTGCGACATAATCTGCCAAACCTGTCTCCCCCTCTGACTGTAGTACTGATGGTTTCAATACCCACAATTACTAGGCCTTTAGGGTCCTGATTATGGGATTGAAAAAAATGCCTTGAAATCCCATGTTTAAGAAAGCCCTTTAGAATGTTATGCCTGTGTTCCAAAAAACGGACTCTAAGTTTGCGTGTGGTCCTCCCTATATATTGGAGGCCACAAGGGCAAACCAACATATAGATAACATACTCACTGTTACAATTAATAAATGATTTAATCAGATGTTCCTCTCCCGTGGCAGATGTAAACACATGTGTATTGTTCTGAATATATGAGCATGTTATACAACTGCCTAGGCCACATCTAAAGCAGCCATAAGGTTTAGTTGTTAACCAGGCAGATGAGGAATTACGACTATCACCATCCCCCCGTCTCCTGTCTATGAACAGACTGGGGGCGAGTTGTTGTGTGAGATTCTCTGATTTTTTAAAAATCACAGAAGGGGACTTACCAATTACTGGTTTGAGGATTTTATCCATAAGTAATATAGAGAAATTGTCATTCAGAACCTTTTTGATCTTACCAGAAGCACTGTTAAATTTTGAGATGAAGTGTGGAAAATCTGCTTTGAAAGGTGCATTCTCAACCCTGTAATGGAGAAGTTGTGTCCGATCTAAATTATTCGCCTTTTCCAGTGCAGAGTTGATTAGATCCACAGGGTAACCTCTGGTTTTAAGAGCACTTGTAAGCTCAAGTGCTTGTATATTGAAGTCCTCCTGGTTGCTACAGTTGCGCCGTAATCGGCGCAGCTGTCCCAGTGGAATATTCTCCATCCAAGGTCTAAAATGCATACTTTCAAAGTGAAGAAAGTTATAATTGTCCACTTCCTTCCTATAGGTCTTGGTGACTAAGATATCATCCACGATGAAAAGAGCAATATCAAGAAAAGAAATGTGTTTATTATTAACTGTACATGTGAACTGTAAATTAAATTCATTATCATTTAGCTGGGCAGTGAAGTGTGTAAATTGTGAATAATCCCCATCAAAAATAAAAAACAGGTCATCTATGTAACGGCCATAGAAGACGAGGTCCGCGCCCAAGTCCCGCCCCCATATGTGCGCGTCCTCAAACGCGCCCATATACAGGTTGGCGAAACTCGGCGCGAACCTCGTCCCCATGGCCGTCCCAAGTATCTGTAAGTAATAGATTTTATTAAAGATGAAATAGTTATGAGACAGAATGAAGGAGATTGAATCTACGATGAATTTACGTAATCTATCTGACATAGTATCAGCACTATTCAATTGATGTTCTATTACTGCTATCCCTTTATTGTGGGGAATATTAGAATATAAGGAACTAACATCACATGTGACAAAAAAATATGAGTTCTTCCACTTTATCTTAGCCATAGAATTTAAAAAAGCAGTGGTATCTCTAATATGTGAACGTAATGAAACAGCATGTGGTTGTAAAAAGAAGTCTACAAAATGTGATAAGTTAGCAGTAAGTGACCCAACACCAGAAATAATAGGTCTGCCAGGGGGAGTGATCAGTGATTTATGTATTTTGGGTAAGTGATAATAAGTGGGTGTGATGGGATGTGAGGGAATTAAATAACTGGTTTCTTCTTTCGATAAAGCTCCATCGTTGAATGCATCCTGTACCATTGAGGTTAGTGCCGATAAATAAACTTTAGTAGGATTGCCTATTAATTTGACGTAAAGATTACTGTCACCTAATTGCCTGTCGGCCTCTAAAAGGTAGTCTGCTGTGTTCTGAATGACAATACTCCCTCCCTTGTCAGCCGGCTTGATGACAAGGGAGGGATTTCTCATCAATTTCTGTAATGAGTTTCTTTCTCGAATATGCAAATTCTGTTTGTACTTAGCTATCTTAGCTTCCCTGATACAGATATCATTGAAGTCATCAAGGGTTTTCCTATAGAATATGTCTATTTGTGGACTTCTATATTGCAGAGGAAAAAACTGAGACCTATTTTTAAATCTACTAGTTCGTTCATTCGATCTTGCCACACTGTACAGTGGTACCGGACATGACAAGGCGTCACTCTCTAATTGTAGTGACTCAAGTAATTCCACGGCACCTGCATCTTGATCGTCTAGTACAATGGGTGAACCCATTATTTTCATTTTATCTAGTTTTTTAGATGCAAAATATCTTTTTCTTGTCAATGTACGGATGTATCTATTAAGATCAACGAATAAGTTAAAATGGTCTGGGGGTTTAGTGGGGGCAAATTTAAGACCTCGGTTCAAAAGTTTGAGGTCATCCGGACTAAGCTCCGTTGAGGATAAATTATAAATGGTGGTATTTTTTAATATCTCGTGTCTCTCTTTTTTCCTCTGCATTCTGATTCCTCCTCGTTGGCCTCTACGCTTGGGTCTCTTACTCTCTTGGGGGTATTTAATCGTAGTGAGCTGTATCTGTTCTGATGGTAATAAGGAGACAGAGCTCGTGGCTGCTCTCTCTGCTTCTCTAAAAAAACAGGGCTATTGTTTCGTTTCTGTTGTGTTGTACTAACAACGTTGTAATTGGAGTAAAACTTTTGCTTCGGTCTAACCGTCATAACCTCAGCTTGTTGCCCATCATGCTCATTTTGAGGTGGCCTATCCCTCTGGGAATTCTGAGGTGCATGTTTCTGGACGGTCCGTGAATTGGACCGATTAGTATACTGCTGACGCCAATTAGATCTACTACGGGGTCTCCCTCTAAAGTTATGTTTTTTATTATATGTGCGGACCTGGTTATTAGCATAGTCAACGGTATCCCGTTCAAATTTCCGGTTTTTACCGTCAATGATGTCCCTCTCAAACATCTCCAGTCTATGATTTAGTTTTTGATCATTATGTTTATACTGTGGGTGTTCAGAGTAAGTTAATAGTAATTTCTTGGTTTCCTCAATTTCCTTAGAGATAGAGGAGATCTTATCATTACGATAGTTAATCAATAGTCCCATCAAGGCAAATGAGCACCCATCTAAAAGGGCGTCCCATTTGTCTTTTAGATTTGGATCATCAATAAAAGATAATGTTTTAAAGATCCTTAGACCCCTAGGGATTTTGTGGCTTTTTACATACTTTTGCAGAGTAACCATATCCCACCAATGGCGTGTCTCTGCCTTTAATAAATCCTCTAGTGTGTAAAAGAGGGTATTAAATTCCTTATCTCTATCAATTGAGGTTGGTGAGGAGGCTATGGTTACACTATTGTCATTAAGTTCTTCCACATACTGTTGTCTCCTTTTTAAACGCTCAGAAAAACAAGTTAACTCCGCCATTGAATATTAACCAAAAGATAAAAAACACAATTTGCAAAAAATAAGGAATAGTTAGTAGATTGACACCGGCCGCTGCAAACCAACACAAAAGCAAGAAAAGGAAAGGGAGATTATTTTGCTGCGCCAATGTGTCTCTATTATCTTAATAAAATTTAAACAAAGCAAATAGCTTAGAAATAGCTTAGAAATGAGATCCCAAGTGTCAGAAGTGTGTGCGCCTCTATAAGGAGTAGTGTGTTACTCCTAGACTGATGAACTAAAGAAAAAATGGATATAGAATAGAAGCGCTCGACACTAACTGACCCTGCGATCCAAAATTAAATCACAACCAAAGTGTCCAAAGGGATTTTTGATATATTAAAATATATTTATTACAATACAATAAAAATTGCACAATAAACCAGATCTATATCTAACATAAAAACCCTTATCCTCACTGAAATTCTGTTATCAAGAGCTATTCTACATTCACATCAGATTGCAGGTGTCAGCTAGATAACTAGCAGCAATATAGTAGTAACAATTGTTACAATAAAGTAACCAGGCTGTTTGTTTAACAATGTTGAATATATACTCAGACACAATTGTTAAATGTAGAGAAAAAAAATTAATGGATATAGAATACACTCATAGGCTCTATATTCAAGAGCTGTATTCTGAAACGTCTCAAAGTTCCAGGAGCCGATGACAGGTGATAATGAATAATTAAATTACCTCTCCGGTAAGGCTGGCTGGTCCCGAGCGTCCTCGGGTGAGTCCAGAAAGCCCAAATAGAGCTGCAGAGTTTAGAAGCACTAGCCGTGCTGGCCGGGGTCCCGCTATTGAGCCTGCTATCCCTGGGCGTGCACCGCCCGTTGCAGTCTGTAGGGAAAGACAGGTGTGTGGCTGCTGTTATGGAGAACCCGCTGCAGGAATATGCACCTTAGTGGAACGCCTCGATCTCCCTGGACTGGCACCGTCCGTTGGAAATGTGGGGGAGAGAGGCTGCTGGTTAACCACTGGCGCTGTGCGGAGAAGGAAGTTCGGCTGTATCCTGTCCTGGCCGCCGTGCTGTTTGCTCCCGTGAGAAATATACCGGAGCCGTGCGGAGAGTATCAGAGACAACGATCAGTCAGTGAGGCATAGGGGGGAGGAGTCCTGACGCGTTTCGTCACGTGACCCGTGACTTTTTCAAAGATGACTCCAATAACTGTGTGCACACTATTTAAGGTGTTCATAATAAGTTGCCCACATGTTTATTCAATTCAATCGGCACAATCAGTAATTTGCCTGTTACAAGATAATCCCTTCAAGACACCTTTGGCTGTTTTTACACTAATTAAGACACTAATTATGACAACGGTTAGGTGGAGGCTCTCTCTCTCCATAATGACTGTTTGTTAGAACCTATTAAAAAGCACTATATTAAAACAATATAAGACAATGGCGGAGTTAATATATAAATAAAAGGAAATAAATATAAACAATATATATATATATGGTAGTGTGTTAACACAATATAAATAAAATGAAAATCAACATAATTACTTTAATAATCATTCAAATAATTCAATTTGTTATTATTTTATGTTGCTGTTTTTTATTTTTTATTTACTATTTATTTTCCGTATTTTACTTTTTATCTATTTTTTATATCTTTAATCATTACTATGACAGCTATCAACAAAAATCACAACATAAATTCAATGTGAAATATATGAAAAAATTTATTAGCATGAAAAAATAAAACCATATAAAGGTATTAAAAAATATATTTATATAAAAAATATATATATATATATATAAATAAAAATGAAAATCAAAAATGAAAAAAATCACCAATTAACTAAAAAAATGAGCGTATAAACAAAGGAGACAATGTGTGCTGAACCCAAATGTTTTATGATAATGGCCCTGTTCAGATACCCGTGGTTATGATGAGGGAGGGGACTATATATAGTTGTTCCACTTCCACACCTTTTTCATGGGTGGAGGGATCACTAGTCATTTATAATACTCTAACGGTCCAATAATATGTGGTCTGCATAGAGAGCAGCAACAAGGATAGGGAGAGACCCAAGGTTTCCCTATATTATAAGGGAAATCAGAGAGGACAAATGACGAAGTAATAGATGTGAAGTTGACTAAAAAATGAATGAAGAGAAGAAAAGGAGGAGGAGTGAACAGGGGGGTCGATGTTCTATGCGTATATTATAGATCAATTTCAATATATTCGTTGAGGCCCTCAGGACTGAGGGTCCGCAACCGATGTATCCAGAAGTTCTCCCTGCGACATAATCTGCCAAACCTGTCTCCCCCTCTGACTGTAGTACTGATGGTTTCAATACCCACAATTACTAGGCCTTTAGGGTCCTGATTATGGGATTGAAAAAAATGCCTTGAAATCCCATGTTTAAGAAAGCCCTTTAGAATGTTACGCCTGTGTTCCAAAAAACGGACTCTAAGTTTGCGTGTGGTCCTCCCTATATATTGGAGGCCACAAGGGCAAACCAACATATAGATAACATACTCACTGTTACAATTAATAAATGATTTAATCAGATGTTCCTCTCCCGTGGCAGATGTAAACACATGTGTATTGTTCTGAATATATGAGCATGTTATACAACTGCCTAGGCCACATCTAAAGCAGCCATAAGGTTTAGTTGTTAACCAGGCAGATGAGGAATTACGACTATCACCATCCCCCCGTCTCCTGTCTATGAACAGACTGGGGGCGAGTTGTTGTGTGAGATTCTCTGATTTTTTAAAAATCACAGAAGGGGACTTACCAATTGCTGGTTTGAGGATTTTATCCATAAGTAATATAGAGAAATTGTCATTCAGAACCTTTTTGATCTTACCAGAAGCACTGTTAAATTTTGAGATGAAGTGTGGAAAATCTGCTTTGAAAGGTGCATTCTCAACCCTGTAATGGAGAAGTTGTGTCCGATCTAAATTATTCGCCTTTTCCAGTGCAGAGTTGATTAGATCCACAGGGTAACCTCTGGTTTTAAGAGCACTTGTAAGCTCAAGTGCTTGTATATTGAAGTCCTCCTGGTTCTATCATACAGATTTTTGTAATTGCTGGTAGGATTAAATATTAGGCGCTTATAGCAACTTTGGTCTTGTAGCTGTCTGGATAGTTCTTCTATATACTCCTCGCGGGGCCACAGTACAATGTTCCCCCCCTTATCGGAGGGTTTAATGATCACATCTTGCCATTGCTCCATTTCCCTTAAAGCTTGTCTCTCTTCCTTTGTAAGATTATCACAGCAGCCATTTGAGAGTCCCAATTCTTGTAAGCTGTCTAAATCCCTGGATACCAGATGTAAAAAAACTTTCACAGGGGGGGCATATTGAGAAGTCCGGGAAAAAAGTTGATTTCTTTTTGATTATTGTTTGAGATTGGGATTGATGTATCGGTGAGTCCACCTCCCCCTCCTTCTGTAGTTCCTCTAATAAAGAGATTGCCATTTGATCTTCATTTGACAGATCCAGATCCGATTGATTCCCCATCGTAGAGGTGATATTATTTCTATCCTTTTCCTTGATAGAATTTGCAAAGAACTTTTTTAAAAGTATTTTGCGTGTGAAAAGATTTAGATCTTTCTCACACTCAAAGCGATCAAATCTCCTCTGAGGTGAAAAAGATAGTCCTTTATTAAGAAGCTTTAATTAATCAGGGGTGAGAGTCCTAGTTGATAGGTTGATCATTTTTAAGGAGTCCGTTTGTTCAGACTTCCCTTCCCTTCCTGTAATTTCGTCTCTCTCGTGGTTCCTCTCCCTCTCTCGTTCTTCTCTTTTCCTTCTGGTTCCTCTGCCCCCTCCTTGTCCTTTTATATTGGTATTTGTTTTGGAGTATCTGGGTGTTTGTCCTAAAAAACCCTGTTCTCTCTGAAAATTATTCACACTTGATCCTTCTCCTTCTGACGAATCTATATCAGATGTGGTGTAATTGAGATGGTTATCAGAATCTTGCTTAGAAGGTCTTATTCTCCATTTGAAGACTTTATTGTTGGAATAGTCATTTTTGTCTCTTTGCATTTTGTTTCTCTTCCTCTCCATAATCATTTTTTCATATTGCTCAATCTCCTTCTTGTGTTTCTCATAGACTTTTTGAAATTTCTCTAGGCTTTCATGTTTCTTTAATTTTTCACCTAAAGATGTAATTTCTTGATTGCATTTAGTCAGTGTTATTTCATCATGTTTTATGAGAATTCCTATTAAGTCTAGTGAACACTGTGTTAGAACTTTTTCCCATGCTTCCTTCAATGTGTCATTGGCAAGATCATGGGAAGGGAACAATCTGGGTCTCAGACCTCTTGGAATAATGTTTAATTTCAAATAATTTTCAAAGGTGGCTTTATTCCACCATGTTCTAGTCTGTTTCATAAGTGTCTGTTTAAGGACATGAAGATCGTTGTACCAATCTTCTGTATTCGATTCGTTGTTCATACTACTGTCTCCAAAGACAGTCTCCATATATGTCCTCAATTTTTCTCTCCTCTCATCCAGCTCTTGACTAATACTAAAGCTGGCCATAGTAGTACTCCAGAGGTTTACCTCGGGTTATATTACAAATAAACAATTCGAATTGCAATAATGCTAATATTTATGATCCGTGCTAACTTGAAGAAAGGCTGTAAGTACAACCCAATGCAATTTGTCACAAAAAAGGGGGAAGAAGTGAAAGAAATGGTGGGAGGGGGAGGGGAGAGGGAAAGTCAGTTGCACAGGAAAAGAAATTATGAAAGAGGCCCCTATTTCACGTATTTTATCAATTGCTCATATTTCCAAGGGGGTGCTACCACAGATCATATTGTAAATGCACAGTAAAGGGAAAGGAAAAGGATCTGTCTTGGGTGCACAAAGTTTAAAATATAACTTTTAATTATTTCCGTTAAAATTAGGATTTGACACTATATTGTAGCGTATTCTACTGAGTAGCTAATATGCGAAATATTAAAACCACAAATAACAAATATGTGAAAGTATAACAACACTGTGAATTATAGAAAAAGAAAATAAACATAGATTTAAAAAAACTGAGCGTCTGTTTGGTGTCTGTTCTGTTAAGTCCCTGTTTTTATATATATCAATATTCTTTCACATTTGTATTTCACATAGATACAATTATGTTCAAATAATAACCTCAATGTTTAGAAGAATGTTTCTAGCACTTAAATGTTTGAAAAAATGTTTCTGGCACAGAGCCCGGATTCTATGACTAGAACATATGTTGCAATCTTAAAGGATGTGATACATTGTTCCTATGTTCTTTCATTTGTTACAAATCACTTAGATTTCCACGATCAGTCACACATAGATTTATGTGGCGCCACTCTCATTAATAAATAGGACCGTTGTAAACAAATAGTATGCCTTTTAGTTATGGTATCAAGTCCCCATATAAGTTTTACTGATATGCAGATCTCAGTATAGTAGTATGATATCTCATTACACAAATTATCAGATTATTAGTCGTCTTATTTAGGATATGACATTCCAGTGTTGGTTCACCTCTCACTTATAGTGTCAGGTGTCTATCACATACCATAGAATATTATATTCAATTCCCCCTTAATATTGTACGCAGTTATCTTATTATTAATATTTTATAATATCACCTCTCACTTATAGTGTCCGGTGTGCGTTATGTGCTTTAAATATCGCGATTTAGTGTCAGTACACCTCTCATTTCCAATGTCAGGTATCTGACTCGTATTATAGGGTCTCACATTAAATTCCCAGTTATGGCACACAGTTATCTATTATTGGTGTACCTTAATATCACCTCTCACATATAGTGTCAGGCGTATTATATATTGGGGGGTAACCCCGTAGTATTTCTCATATGTGAGATTATATGCTGGTTCGCCTCTCACTTATAGTGTCAGGCTTACTATATATTGGGGGGGTGATCCTGTGGTATTTCTCATATAAGAAATTATATATTGGTACACCTCTCACTCGTAGTGTCAGGTGCTCAGTTCTGTCTAGAGTTGGTTATTCATGAGTATCAAACTTGGTGTCGCTAGAGATTTGCTTTAATGATGATTTAGCAGATTTATATTAATCAGAAAAAAGGGGGGGGGATGAATGTAGTATGTAGATAGCGCTTGATTGTTCACAACAAATATAAGATGGTCCTATATAGAGGGAGTTCACAACATAATAAGTGTATATAGATAAATGTTAGGCTGCGGTCAGATATACAATAGGTACTCTGCGGCTAAGCTATATTCAGCCGGCTACTGTGATCTATTATGACTGATCAATTTGGTCACTTTTCACCCATATGTATAGCTCAGGGTCAGGTATGTGACCGGCACTCTACCGCTAGGTTAGCTGCTATGATCTATTATAACTGATCAAGTTCTTCACTCTTCACCCGAATATGTAGCTCAGGGTGACATTACTTTCCACATTAATAAAAGTGCAGTAATTATCAGTGGTCCTTTAATTAGGGTCTGGTAAAATAAACATATGATCACCTAGTGTGGGCCATTTGCCTATACAGATCCCTTAAGCAGAATGTTGTGTATTATCAATATATGCACACTGATATCTGACAATTCTCTTAAGATGAGTCTGTGCTTCAGTGATAACTAGCATGCCTATCCCAGCTCGTATCTATGTTGCGTATATTATGCGGTCTCGCTCACATGGGAGTGGATCTATTGTCCGACTCTCTGTCACTTCATAATTACCAGTATTGATCGCAGTGTTCTAAGACCTAGCTGTCATTCTGCTATGCTAAACACATATAATCACAGTATTATGAGACCTAGCTATATATTCTTCTAAGCGGTCTTTGTTGTGCTCAAGCTGGTCTAATGTTTCACGTCCCGCATGTAGATTGCCTATTAGAGCTCGTATCTATACTGCATAAATTAAGTAATCTCGTTCACTCGGGATTCTGAGACCTAGCCATAAATTCTTCTATGCTGAACACATTGTATCTCTAATACATTTCTTTATAATTTTATATTTTTAAACAGGAGAAGCAGACGCGTAGGACGCTCAGGTCCTACGTACGTTTCACAATAGCTTCGTCAGGGTAACCCGAGGCCGTTACTGGAGTACCCTTTTATTCCAACCGCTGCCAATCATTGTGTCTCGCGGGGAATTCAAACTTAATTGTCTATTACAATCCGTTGGAATTGGTATACCTGTAATACGTATGGTTCGTGATGGCATGCAGGGTGTGCAAAATTATAATATAATTTCCCTGTAGCTTATTTGTCTATGGAGGGATATCAGTCCACATCTATAATAGGATTTTGTTTTTCTCATGAATGTTAGGCTATTCACGCTGAGTCCTGAGAGCAATGTCTGTCACTTAAGAAAGTTCAGACATCCGTTCCCCAGCCTCCCTGGGTTTATCAAGTAGTCTATATAGGAAGCATCTAATACAAACATGAATTATTATTCCTAAAGACCTTAAACAGCACTTGAATAATTGTATACTAGAATGTTACCTTTCAATTGGTATGTGTATATTTAATGTTGTTTAATAAAGATATTATTATTGATGATATTAAACATTTTTATTATTGTTATTTAATTAGGGTGTGTGTGTTTATATATAAAATATTCCCACTACATTAAAATAATTTATTCCTTGTCGCTCTATTATATCTATAATCACACTCCTACCAAAGAGGGGAGTTCCACACTTATAAACAATATATATGCACTCATGATTGTAGGTAGTGATATTAATTGTATATATGTAGTATATATAAGAGTTAAGTTTGTCAAATAATTTCATTTATTGAACTTTATGTGTTTCTTATTTTAATGGGTCGGTAATTCTAATAAAGTAAATGTGCCGGAATAAGTAAGTGTCATGTTCTTTATAAATCATGGTGTTGTGCATTGCTGGAAGAATAAAAAATATATGCATAAATATGAAAAAGGGAAAAGAAGTATTCTCCATGTGAAATTAAAGCAAAGAGTGACTAAGATCTCTATGAGAATAAAAATTGTGCATGTCATAGGTAAATGTGCTACGTGTATCAATTATATACTAGGTATAAAGAATGTTGATTTGATGAGATTCACTGGTGAGTCATAGGGTCATAGTGATTGACAAACAAAATCCAGATTGGTGTGCCACTGCAAGGAAAAAAGGGGGGTGCTGGAAAGTGAGAGTGCAAGCAAAAAAGAGTGGGGGGGGGGAAAGGGGGGAGGAAAGACAGTGAAAGGAAAGTAATATTTATGTGTATCTCTATATATATATATATGTAATGGTAAGCAAGAAAGTGCTTCTAAAAAGAAAAGAGATATATACATAAGCCCAGTCTTGGGAATTGGGTAGAGAGCTGATTCATAGAGTTAGATCAATTAGTGATCATCTGGTCTATGTGTGTGTATCTAATGTATATTATTTAATACTTGAAAATAATTATGTGCATATCCATTATAACTCATAATATACTCATATATACCTAGGTATAGTGATTTATCAAATATATTGAAATTACAGGACCTCAAAATAACAAGGTAAGTATACATTTTTAATAATTCATTGTGCTGTAAACTTATAAAATGTGCTGTTAACGGGCCTTGAGATAAGGTGGTAAGTAATTGATGCGTCCTCAGGTAGATTCATGCATCCTGAGGTAAGTGTGTATTATATCTATTGGCATCAAAAATATTGATCAATTTGCTCTATGATATCCATATCTTCTATATTTACTGAGTATTCCAGTTCCCTGGCGGATTGTCTATATAGGAGAGAATGTCTAATCACATTTCAGATACATTCTTCATGTCCTGATGGATTAGACTCTTTGATTTACAATAAACTTCCAAGGTCCCTTTGGTATGGGTCTTCATAATGTGTCTTCTTATCCAATTTAATCAATAGGCCTGAGATCATATTCTATACATTTCTCTGACGTCCTAAGTGGATGCTGGGGACTCCGTCAGGACCATGGGGAATAGCGGCTCCGCAGGAGACAGGGCACAAAAGTAAAAGCTTTAGGATCAGGTGGTGTGCACTGGCTCCTCCCCCTATGACCCTCCTCCAAGCCTCAGTTAGGTTTTTGTGCCCGGCCGAGAAGGGTGCAATCTAGGTGGCTCTCCTAAAGAGCTGCTTAGAGTAAAAGTTTTGTTAGGTTTTTTATTTTCAGTGAGTCCTGCTGGCAACAGGCTCACTGCAACGAGGGACTTAGGGGAGAAGAAGTGAACTCACCTGCGTGCAGGATGGATTGGCTTCTTAGGCTACTGGACACTAGCTCCAGAGGGATGATCACAGGTACAGCCTGGATGGGTCACCGGAGCCGCGCCGCCGACCCCCTTGCAGATGCTGAAGAGAGAAGAGGTCCAGAAATCGGCGGCTGAAGACTTCTCAGTCTTCATGAGGTAGCGCACAGCACTGCAGCTGTGCGCCATTGCTCTCAGCACACTTCACACCAACGGTCACTGAGGGTGCAGGGCGCTTGGGGGGGCGCCCTGGGCAGCAATGAAAGTACCTATGCTGGCTAAAAATACATCACATATAGCCCCTGGGGCTATATGGATGTATTTAACCCCTGCCAGGTTGTCAGAAAAACGGGAGAAGAAGCCCGCCGAAAAGGGGGCGGGGCCTATTCTCCTCAGCACACAGCGCCATTTTCCTACACAGCTCCGCTGCTAGGAAGGCTCCCAGGCTCTCCCCTGCACTGCACTACAGAAACAGGGTTAAAACAGAGAGGGGGGGCACTTATTTGGCGATATTATTATATATTAAGATGCTATAAGGGAAAACACTTATATAAGGTTGTCCCTGTATAATATAGCGTTTTGGTGTGTGCTGGCAAACTCTCCCTCTGTCTCCCCAAAGGGCTAGTGGGGTCCTGTCCTCTATCAGAGCATTCCCTGTGTGTGTGCTGTGTGTCGGTACGTGTGTGTCGACATGTATGAGGACGATGTTGGTGAGGAGGCGGAGCAATTGCCTGTAATGGTGATGTCACTCTCTAGGGAGTCGACACCGGAATGGATGGCTTATTTAGGGAATTACGTGATAATGTCAACACGCTGCAAGGTCGGTTGACGACATGAGACGGCCGGCAAACCAATTAGTACCTGTCCAGGCGTCTCAAACACCGTCAGGGGCTTTAAAACGCCCATTTACCTCAGTCGGTCGACACAGACACGGACACTGACTCCAGTGTCGACGGTGAAGAAACAAACGTATTTTCCATTTGGGCCACACGTTACATGTTAAGGGCAATGAAGGAGGTGTTACATATTTCTGATACTACAAGTACCACAAAAGAGGGTATTATGTGGGGTGTGAAAAAACTACCTGTAGTTTTTCCTGAATCAGATCATTTAAATGAAGGGCGCTCACACGCTTATCAAAACAAGTGGCGTTACCGTCTCCAGATACGGCCGCCCTCAAGGAGCCAGCTGATAGGAGGCTGGAAAATATCATAAAAAGTATATACACACATACTGGTGTTATACTGCGACCAGCGATCGCCTCAGCCTGGATGTGCAGCGCTGGGGTGGCTTGGTCGGATTCCCTGACTGAAAATATTGATACCCTTGACAGGGACAGTATTTTATTGACTATAGAGCATTTAAAGGATGCATTTCTATATATGCGAGATGCACAGAGGGATATTTGCACTCTGGCATCAAGAGTAAGTGCGATGTCCATATCTGCCAGAAGATGTTTATGGACACGACAGTGGTCAGGTGATGCAGATTCCAAACGGCACATGGAAGTATTGCCGTATAAAGGGGAGGAGTTATTTGGGGTCGGTCCATCGGACCTGGTGGCCACGGCAACAGCTAGAAAATCCACCTTTTTTACCCCAAGTCACATCTCAGCAGAAAAAGACACCGTCTTTTCAGCCTCAGTCCTTTCGTCGCCATAAGGGCAAGCAGGCAAAAGGCCAGTCATATCTGCCCAGGGATAGAGGAAAGGGAAGAAGACTGCAGCAGGCAGCCCATTCCCAGGAACAGAAGCCCTCCACCGCTTTTGCCAAGTCCTCAGCATGACGCTGGGGCCGTACAAGCGGACTCAGGTGCGGTGGGGGGTCGTCTCAAGAGTTTCAGCGCGCAGTGGGCTCACTCGCAAGTGGACCCCTGGATCCTACAAGTAGTATCCCAGGGGTACAGATTGGAAATTCGAGACGTCTCCCCCTCGCAGGTTCCTGAAGTCTGCTTTACCAACGTCTCCCTCCGACAGGGAGGCAGTATTGGAAACAATTCACAAGCTGTATTCCCAGCAGGTGATAATCAAAGTACCCCTCCTACAACAAGGAAAGGGGTATTATTCCACACTATATTGTGGTACTGAAGCCAGACGGCTCGGTGAGACCTATTCTAAATCTGAAATATTTGAACACTTACATACAAAGGTTCAAATCAAGATGGAGTCACTCAGAGCAGTGATAGCGAACCAGGAAGAAGGGGACTATATGGTGTCCCTGGACATCAAGGATGCTTACCTCCATGTCCCAATTTGCCCTTCTCACCAAGGGTACCTCAGGTTCGTGGTACAAAACTGTCACTATCAGTTTCAGACGCTGCCGTTTGGATTGTCCACGGCACCCCGGGTCTTTACCAAGGTAATGGCCGAAATGATGATTCTTCTTCAAAGAAAAGGCGTCTTAATTATCCCTTACTTGGACGATCTCCTGATAAGGGCAAGGTCCAGAGAACAGTTGGAGGTCGGAGTAGCACTATCTCAAGTAGTTCTACGACAGCACGGGTGGATTCTAAATATTCCAAAATCGCAGCTGTCTCCGACGACACGTCTGCTGTTCCTAGGGATGATTCTGGACACAGTCCAGAAAAAGGTGTTTCTCCCGGAGGAGAAAGCCAGGGAGTTATCCGAGCTAGTCAGGAACCTCCTAAAACCAGGAAAAGTGTCAGTGCATCATTGCACAAGGGTCCTGGGAAAAATGGTGGCTTCTTACGAAGCGATTCCATTCGGCAGATTTCACGCAAGAACTTTTCAGTGGGATCTGCTGGAAAAATGGTCCGGATCGCATCTTCAGATGCATCAGCGGATAACCCTGTCTCCAAGGACAAGGGTGTCTCTTCTGTGGTGGCTGCAGAGTGCTCATCTACTAAAGGGCCACAGATTCGGCATTCAGGACTGGGTCCTGGTGACCACGGATGCCAGCCTGAAAGGCTGGGGAGCAGTCACACAAGGAAAAAATTTCCAGGGAGTGTGATCAAGTCTGGAGACTTCTCTCCACATAAATATACTGGAGCTAAGAGCAATTTACAATGCTCTAAGCTTAGCAAGACCTCTGCTTCAAGGTCAGCCGGTATTGATCCAGTGGGACAACATCACGGCAGTCGCCCACGTAAACAGACAGGGCGGCACAAGAAGCAGGAGGGCAATGGCAGAAACTGCAAGGATTCTTCGCTGGGCGGAAAATCATGTGATAGCACTGTCAGCAGTGTTCATTCCGGGAGTGGACAACTGGGAAGCAGACTTCCTCAGCACGACCTCCACCCGGGAGAGTGGGGACTTCATCGGGAAGTCTTCCACATGATTGTGAACCGTTGGGAAAGACCAAAGGTGGACATGATGGCGTCCCGCCTGAACAAAAAACTGGACAGGTATTGCGCCAGGTCAAGAGACCCTCAGGCAATAGCTGTGGACGTTCTGGTAACACCGTGGATGTACCAGTCGGTGTGTGTGTTCCCTCCTCTGCTTCTCCTACCTAAGGTACTGAGAATTATAAGACGTAGAGGAGTAAGAACTATACTCGTGGCTCCGGATTGGCCAAGAAGGACTTGGTACCCGGAACTTCAAGAGATGCTCACAGAGGACTCATGGCCTCTGCCGCTAAGAAGGGACTTGCTTCAGCAAGTACCATGTCTGTTCCAAGACTTACAGCGGCTGCGTTTGACGGCATGGCGGTTGAACGCCGGATCCTAAGGGAAAAAGGCATTCCGGAAGAGGTCATTCCTACCCTGGTCAAAGCCAGGAAGGAGGTGACCGCACAACATTATCACCACATGTGGCGAAAATATGTTGCGTGGTGTGAGACCAGGAAGGCCCCACGAAGAAATTTCAACTCGGTCGATTCCTGCATTTCCTGCAAACAGGAGTGTCTATGGGCCTCAAATTGGGGTCCATTAAGGTTCAAATTTCGGCCCTGTCGATTTTCTTCCAGAAAGAATTGGCTTCAGTTCCTGAAGTCCAGAAGTTTGTCAAGGGAGTACTGCATATACAACCCCCTTTTGTGCCTCCAGTGGCACTGTGGGATCTCAACGTAGTTCTGGGATTCCTCAAATCACATTGGTTTAAACCGCTCAAATCTGTGGATTTGAAATATCTCACATGGAAAGTGACCATGATGTTGGCCCTGGCCTCGGCCAGGCGAGTGTCAGAATTGGCGGCTTTGTCTCACAAAAGCCCATATCTGATTGTCCATTCGGACAGGGCAGAGCTGCGGACTCGTCCC
This sequence comes from Pseudophryne corroboree, assembly GCF_028390025.1. NCBI lineage: Eukaryota > Metazoa > Chordata > Amphibia > Anura > Myobatrachidae > Pseudophryne > Pseudophryne corroboree. Next base: position 691,698,318 of record NC_086445.1, on the reverse strand, counting down.
CAGTTTCTCCCTAAGGTGGTGTCAGCGTTTCACCTGAACCAGCTTATTGTGGTACCTGCGGCTACTAGGGACTTGGAGGACTCCAAGTTGCTAGATGTTGTCAGGGCCCTGAAAATATAGGTTTCCAGGACGGCTGGAGTCAGGAAAACTGACTTGCTGTTATCCTGTATGCACCCAACAAACTGGGTGCTCTTGCTTCTAAGCAGACGATTGCTAGTTGGATGTGTAGTACAATTCAGCTTGCACATTCTGTGGCAGGCCTGCCACAGCCAAAATATGTAAATGCCCATTCCACAAGGAAGGTGGGCTCATCTTGGGCGGCTGCCCGAGGGGTCTCGGCTTTACAACTTTGCCGAGCTGCTACTTGGTCAGGGGCACACCCTGGCTGAGGAGGACCTTGAGTTCTCTCACTCGGTGCTGCAGAGTCATCCGCACTCTCCCGCCCGTTTGGGAGCTTTGGTATAATCCCCATGGTCCTGACGGAGTCCCCAGCATCCACTTAGGACGTCAGAGAAAATAAGAATTTACTTACCGATAATTCTATTTCTCGTAGTCCGTAGTGGATGCTGGGCGCCCATCCCAAGTGCGGATTGTCTGCAATACTTGTACATAGTTATTGTTACAAAAATCGGGTTATTATTGTTGTGAGCCATCTTTTCAGAGGCTCCGCTGTTATAATGCTGTTAACTGGGTTCAGATCACAGGTTGTACAGTGTGATTGGTGTGGCTGGTATGAGTCTTACCCGGGATTCAAAATCCTTCCTTATTGTGTACGCTCGTCCGGGCACAGTATCCTAACTGAGGCTTGGAGGAGGGTCATAGGGGGAGGAGCCAGTGCACACCACCTGATCCTAAAGCTTTTACTTTTGTGCCCTGTCTCCTGCGGAGCCGCTATTCCCCATGGTCCTGACGGAGTCCCCAGCATCCACTACGGACTACGAGAAATAGAATTATCGGTAAGTAAATTCTTATTTTTTCATGGAGATAAAATAGGTACTTACATTTATCTGCTTTTTCAGAAAATTTATTGTAAAATTATTTATTATATTTTTCCTCACAAAGAAAGGGAAGAAAAACATATATATGTAATAAATGAGAGAGAAATCTGAGATCATTTTGAAGAAGGATTTGTTATATGATATTCTTGTCTAGAGGAAGGGTTGATAGCTGTTATTTTCATTGATGCCATTGGGTGTCATTGTATTTAGGAGAAAAATCCACCTAGTTTCCTTTTTTAGAAGTTCACTATCCAAGTCTCCTCCTCTAATACCCAAAGAGATTTTTTCCATAGCAAAAAACTTCAGTTCATTTGAGGAACTGTCATGGAATTTCAAAAAATGTCTGGCCACAGGTGTAAGTGTCCTGAATCTTGCTTGATCTTTTCTTGCATTCCTGATAGAGCCAACATGCTCGAGAATCCTCTGTTTCAGGGGTCTTATTGTCTTGCCTATGTTTTTTTTGCCACAAGGGCATTGGAGATGGTACACTACTCCCATGGTTCGACAGTCTAAGTAGTCTTTTATGTGCCATGTTTTCCGAAATTTGTCCTGGAAGGATTTCGTTTCAATCATATACTGGCAGGCTTTGCATGTTTTACATCTGAATGAGCCTGCTGTGTTGTAGAGGTTTCTAGTAACTTTTGTAAGGTGACTGCTCACCAGTGTGTCCTTGAGACTTCTGGATCGTCGCCAACTAGCCTGGACTTTTTCGGGTAAGATTTTGCAGAGGTCATTGTCCGTCATAAGGACATGCCAATGTTTCTGTAGGGTTTCTAAAGGTGTGTACACATGGTGAGATTTATCTGTCCAATCTGTCTGGTGAGAACAAAAATCTGGTAATGGATGAGAGCAAATGACAATAGACCATTTGCTCCCAACCACTGGAAAATAGACAATGGTTGTTCAAACAAATAGGTTAAATCAGTGTGTTTGGAAAAATGTGTTAAATCAATAGTTTTAATCCATTTTCCAGTGTTTGGGAGAAAATGGTTGATTGTCATTTGCTCTCATCCATTGCCAGATTTTTGTTCTTACCAGACAGATTGGACAGATAAATCTCACCATGTGTACACGCCTTAAGATCATTCTCCATTCTGTATTGAAAGTACCAACAAATCTGGGACCATCAATGTCTTGTTGTTTTTTCACCTGATTAGGGATCAGTAGTGAATCTCTGGTTCTATGATGTGTTTGTATCTTAGCCTCCCGTACCATTTTCCTGCTATATCCTCTTGCTTTTAATCTATCAGTGAGTTCATTACACCGTTCCCTAAAGACACGAGGATTGGAGCAGTTTCTCTTTGTCCTCAGAAATTCTCCTTTAGGAATCCCCTTAATCGTAGATGGTAGGTGTGAACTGCTGGCATGTAAAATGCTATTTGTAGCAGTTTCTTTTCTATACAGGTCAGTTGATAACATGCCATCGTCCTCCATCTTGATCTTGAGGTCCAAAAAGTGTACCTCTTTCTGACTCATTTCTGAAGTAAGTTTAAGGTTGAGTGAATTGTTGTTCAATTTCAAAATGAATTCCTCCAGGATATCTTTCTGCCCTTCCCACAGTATTAGAATGTCATCTATAAATCTTAACCAGATGATAATATGTTCCGTATAGATGTCATTCTCCTCTGTAAATACATGTTCTTTCTCCCACCATCCCAGGTAGAGGTTTGCATATGTGGGGGCACACGTGGTCCCCATTGCAGTACCCCGTACCTGGAGATAGTGGGCCTCATTACAAACAAAGTAATTTTTAGTCAAGACAAATCTCAACAGGGTCAGGATGAAGTCATTGAAATCTTGTTCGTTGTTCATATTGAGGAAGTACTCAGAGGCTTTAATTCCTGCTTCATGATCTATACTAGTGTACAGACTTTCGACATCACAACTTACCAGCCATGCATCTGTTGGTAGTGTGATGTCCTGTATCTTCATAAGTACGTCTAAGGTGTCACGGATATATGAGGGCAGAGTTGTTACATGATTTCTGAGATGATGGTCAACGAAAATGCTAGCTTTTTCAGTTAGACTGCCTATTCCTGATACAATCGGTCTACCAGGGGGTTTGTGTCGGTCTTTATGCACTTTAGGCAACAGGTATAGGGTAGGAGTTCTGGGATTCTCAACTCGGAGAAATTCCTTGTCTTGAGTAGTTATAATGCCCTTTCGATGTGCCTCCAATATGATTCTATCATACAGATTTTTGTAATTGCTGGTAGGATTAAATATTAGGCGCTTATAGCAACTTTGGTCTTGTAGCTGTCTGGATAGTTCTTCTATATACTCCTCGCGGGGCCACAGTACAATGTTCCCCCCCTTATCGGAGGGTTTAATGATCACATCTTGCCATTGCTCCATTTCCCTTAAAGCTTGTCTCTCTTCCTTTGTAAGATTATCACAGCAGCCATTTGAGAGTCCCAATTCTTGTAAGCTGTCTAAATCCCTGGATACCAGATCTAAAAAAACTTTCACAGGGGGGCATATTGAGAAGTCCGGGAAAAAAGTTGATTTCTTTTTGATTATTGTTTGAGATTGGGATTGATGTATCGGTGAGTCCACCTCCCCCTCCTTCTGTAGTTCCTCTAATAAAGAGATTGCCATTTGATCTTCATTTGACAGATCCAGATCCGATTGATTCCCCATCGTAGAGGTGATATTATTTCTATCCTTTTCCATGATAGAATTTGCAAAGAACTTTTTTAAAAGTATTTTGCGTGTGAAAAGATTTAGATCTTTCTCACACTCAAAGCGATCAAATCTCCTCTGAGGTGAAAAAGATAGTCCTTTATTAAGAAGCTTTAATTGATCAGGGGTGAGAGTCCTAGTTGATAGGTTGATAATTTTTAAGGAGTCCGTTTGTTCAGACTTCACTTCCTGTAATTTCGTCTCTCTCGTGGTTCCTCTCCCCAGTCTCGTTCTTCTCTTTTCCTTCTGGTTCCTTTGCCCCCTCCTTGTCCTTTTATATTGGTATTTGTTTTGGAGTATCTGGGTGTTTGTCCTAAAAAACCCTGTTCTCTCTGAAAATTATTCACACTTGATCCTTCTCCTTCTGACGAATCTATATCAGATGTGGTGTAATTGAGATGGTTATCAGAATCTTGCTTAGAAGGTCTTATTCTCCATTTGAAGACTTTATTGTTGGAATAGTTATTTTTGTCTCTTTGCATTTTGTTTCTCTTCCTCTCCATAATCATTTTTTCATATTGCTCAATCTCCTTCTTGTGTTTCTCATAGACTTTTTGAAATTTCTCTAGGCTTTCATGTTTCTTTAATTTTTCACCTAAAGATGTAATTTCTTGATTGCATTTAGTCAGTGTTATTTCATCATGTTTTATGAGAATTCCTATTAAGTCTAGTGAACACTGCGTTAGAACTTTTTCCCATGCTTCCTTCAATGTGTCATTGGCAAGATCATAGGAAGGGAACAATCTGGGTCTCAGACCTCTTGGAATAATGTTTAATTTCAAATAATTTTCAAAGGTGGCTTTATTCCACCATGTTCTAGTCTGTTTCATAAGTGTCTGTTTAAGGACATGAAGATCGTTGTACCAATCTTCTGTATTCGATTCGTTGTTCATACTACTGTCTCCAAAGACAGTCTCCATATATGTCCTCAATTTTTCTCTCCTCTCATCCAGCTCTTGACTAATACTAAAGCTGGCCATAGTAGTACTCCAGAGGTTTACCTCGGGTTATATTACAAATAAACAATTCGAATTGCAATAATGCTAATATTTATGATTCGTGCTAACTTGAAGAAAGGCTGTAAGTACAACCCAATGCAATTTGTCACAAAAAAGGGGGAAGAAGTGAAAGAAATGGTGGGAGGGGGAGGGGAGAGGGAAAGTCAGTTGCACAGGAAAAGAAATTATGAAAGAGGCCCCTATTTCACGTATCTTATCAATTGCTCATATTTCCAAGGGGGTGCTACCACAGATCATATTGTAAATGCACAGTAAAGGGAAAGGAAAAGGATCTGTCTTGGGTGCACAAAGTTTAAAATATAACTTTTAATTATTTCCGTTAAAATTAGGATTTGACACTATATTGTAGCGTATTCTACTGAGTAGCTAATATGCGAAATATTAAAACCACAAATAACAAATATGTGAAAGTATAACAACACTGTGAATTATAGAAAAAGAAAATAAACATAGATTTAAAAAAACTGAGCGTCTGTTTGGTGTCTGTTCTGTTAAGTCCCTGTTTTTATATATATCAATATTCTTTCACATTTGTATTTCACATAGATACAATTGTGTTCAAATAATAACCTCAATGTTTAGAAGAATGTTTCTAGCACTTAAATGTTTGAAAAAATGTTTCTGGCACAGAGCCCGGATTCTATGACTAGAACATATGTTGCAATCTTAAAGGATGTGATACATTGTTCCTATGTTCTTTAATTTGTTACGAATCACTTAGATTTCCACGATCAGTCACACATAGATTTATGTGGCGCCACTCTCATTAATAAATAGGACCGTTGTAAACAAATAGTATGCCTTTTAGTTATGGTATCAAGTCCCCATATAAGTTTTACTGATATGCAGATCTCAGTATAGTAGTATGATATCTCATTACACAAATTATCAGATTATTAGTCGTCATATTTAGGATATGACATTCCAGTGTTGGTTCACCTCTCACTTATAGTGTCAGGTGTCTATCACATACCATAGGATCTTATATTCAATTCCCCCTTAATATTGTACGCAGTTATCTTATTATTAATATTTTATAATATCACCTCTCACTTATAGGGTCCGGTGTGCGTTATGTGCTTTAAATATCGCGATTTAGTGTCAGTACACCTCTCATTTCCAATGTCAGGTATCTGACTCGTATTATAGGGTCTCACATTAAATTCCCAGTTATGGCACACAGTTATCTATTATTGGTGTACCTTAATATCACCTCTCACATATAGTGTCAGGCGTATTATATATCGGGGGGTAACCCCGTAGTATTTCTCATATGTGAGATTATATGCTGGTTCGCCTCTCACTTATAGTGTCAGGCTTACTATATATTGGGGGGGTGATCCTGTGGTATTTCTCATATAAGAAATTATATATTGGTACACCTCTCACTCGTAGTGTCAGGTGCTCAGTTCTGTCTAGAGTTGGTTATTCATGAGTATCAAACTTGGTGTCGCTAGAGATTTGCTTTAATGATGATTTAGCAGATTTATATTAATCAGAAAAAAGGGGGGGGATGAATGTAGTATGTAGATAGCGCTTGATTGTTCACAACAAATATAAGATGGTCCTATATAGAGGGAGTTCACAACATAATAAGTGTATATAGATAAATGTTAGGCTGCGGTCAGATATACAATAGGTACTCTGCGGCTAAGCTATATTCAGCCGGCTACTGTGATCTATTATGACTGATCAATTTGGTCACTTTTCACCCATATGTATAGCTCAGGGTCAGGTATGTGACCGGCACTCTACCGCTAGGTTAGCTGCTATGATCTATTATAACTGATCAAGTTCTTCACTCTTCACCCGAATATGTAGCTCAGGGTGACATTACTTTCCGCATTAATAAAAGTGCAGTAATTATCAGTGGTCCTTTAATTAGGGTCTGGTAAAATAAACATATGATCACCTAGTGTGGGCCATTTGCCTATACAGATCCCTTAAGCAGAATGTTGTGTATTATCAATATATGCACACTGATATCTGACAATTCTCTTAAGATGAGTCTGTGCTTCAGTGATAACTAGCATGCCTATCCCAGCTCGTATCTATGTTGCGTATATTATGCGGTCTCGCTCACATGGGAGTGGATCTATTGTCCGACTCTCTGTCACTTCATAATTACCAGTATTGATCGCAGTGTTCTAAGACCTAGCTGTCATTCTGCTATGCTAAACACATATAATCACAGTATTATGAGACCTAGCTATATATTCTTCTAAGCGGTCTTTGTTGTGCTCAAGCTGGTCTAATGTTTCACATCCCGCATGTAGATTGCCTATTAGAGCTCGTATCTATACTGCATAAATTAAGTAATCTCGTTCACTCGGGATTGTGAGACCTAGCCATAAATTCTTCTATGCTGAACACATTGTATCTCTAATACATTTCTTTATAATTTTATATTTTTAAACAGGAGAAGCAGACGCGTAGGACGCTCAGGTCCTACGTACGTTTCACAATAGCTTCGTCAGGGTAACCCGAGGCCGTTACTGGAGTACCCTTTTATTCCAACCGCTGCCAATCATTGTGTCTCGCGGGGAATTCAAACTTAATTGTCTATTACAATCCGTTGGAATTGGTATACCTGTAATACGTATGGTTCGTGATGGCATGCAGGGTGTGCAAAATTATAATATAATTTCCCTGTAGCTTATTTGTCTATGGAGGGATATCAGTCCACATCTATAATAGGATTTTGTTTTTCTCATGAATGTTAGGCTATTCACGCTGAGTCCTGAGAGCAATGTCTGTCACTTAAGAAAGTTCAGACATCCGTTCCCCAGCCTCCCTGGGTTTATCAAGTAGTCTATATAGGAAGCATCTAATACAAACATGAATTATTATTCCTAAAGACCTTAAACAGCACTTGAATAATTGTATACTAGAATGTTACCTTTCAATTGGTATGTGTATATTTAATGTTGTTTAATAAAGATATTATTATTATTGATGATATTAAATATTTTTATTATTGTTATTTAATTAGGGTGTGTGTGTTTATATATAAAATATTCCCACTACATTAAAATAATTTATTCCTTGTCGCTCTATTATATCTATAATCACACTCCTACCAAAGAGGGGAGTTCCACACTTATAAACAATATATATGCACTCATGATTGTAGGTAGTGATATTAATTGTATATATGTAGTATATATAAGAGTTAAGTTTGTCAAATAATTTCATTTATTGAACTTTACGTGTTTCTTATTTTAATGGGTCGGTAATTCTAATAAAGTAAATGTGCCGGAATAAGTCAGTGTCATGTTCTTTATAAATCATGGTGTTGTGCATTGCTGGAAGAATAAAAAATATATGCATAAATATGAAAAAGGGAAAAAGAGAAGTATTCTCCATGTGAAATTAAAGCAAAGAGTGACTAAGATCTCTATGAGAATAAAAATTGTGCATGTCATAGGTAAATGTGCTACGTGTATCAATTATATACTAGGTATAAAGAATGTTGATTTGATGAGATTCACTGGTGAGTCGTAGGGTCATAGTGATTGACAAACAAAATCCAGATTGGTGTGCCACTGCAAGGAAAAAAGGGGGGTGCTGGAAAGTGAGAGTGCAAGCAAAAAAGAGTGGGGGGAAAAAAAAGGGGGAGGAAAGACAGTGAAAGGGAAGTAATATTTATGTATATCTCTATATATATATATGTAATGGTAAGCAAGAAAGTGCTTCTAAAAAGAAAAGAGATATATACATAAGCCCAGTCTTGGGAATTGGGTAGAGAGCTGATTCATAGGGTTAGATCAATTAGTGATCCTGGTCTATGTGTGTGTATCTAATGTATATTATTTAATACTTGAAAATAATTATGTGCATATCCATTATAACTCATAATATACTCATATATACCTAGGTATAGTGATTTATCAAATATATTGAAATTACAGGACCTCAAAATAACAAGGTAAGTATACATTTTTAATAATTCATTGTGCTGTAAACTTATAAAATGTGCTGTTAACGGGCCTTGAGATAAGGTGGTAAGTAATTGATGCGTCCTCAGGTAGATTCATGCATCCTGAGGTAAGTGTGTATTATATCTATTGGCTTCAAAAATATTGATCAATTTGCTCTATGATATCCATATCTTCTATATTTACTGAGTATTCCAGTTCCCTGGCGGATTGTCTATATAGGAGAGAATGTCTAATCACATTTCAGATTTTTTGGAGGCACAAGTATTATTTATATATTTTTTAAAAGATAATTTTTTAATTTTTTAAATGGAATGTGAAAAACCCGGAAAAAAAATTGCGTGGGGTCCCCCCTCCAAAGCATAACCAGCCTCGGGCTCTTCGATTCAGTCCTGGTTCTAAAAATCCGGGGGAAAAACGGACAGGGGATCCCCCGTATTTTTAAAACCAGCACCGGGCTCTGCGCCTGGTGCTGGTGCAAAAAATACGGGGGACAAAAAGAGTAGGGGTCCCCCGTATTTTTTACACCATCATCGGGCTCCACTAGCTGGACAGAGAATGCCACAGCCGGGGGTCACTTTTATACAGTGCCCTGCGGCCGTGGCATTAAATATCCAACTAGTCACCCCTGGCTGGGGTACCCTGGGGGAGTGGGGACCCCTTCAATCAAGGGGTCCCCCCCCCAGCCACCCAAGGGCCAGGGGTGAAGCCCGAGGCTGTCCCCCCCATCCAAGGGCTGCGGATGGGAGGCTGATAGCCTTGAGAAAATTGAAAGAATATTGTTTTTTCCAGTAGTACTACAAGTCCCAGCAAGCCTCCCCTGCAAGCTGGTACTTGGAGAACCACAAGTACCAGCATGTGGGAGAAAAATGGGCCCGCTGGTACCTGTAGTTCTACTGGGAAAAAATACCCAAATAAAAACAGGACACAGACACTGTGAAAGTATAACTTTATTTCACACCTGCCGACACACACATACTTACCTATGTTGACACAAAGCAGTCGGTCCTCTTCTCCAAGTAGAATCCACGGGTACCTGAAAATAAGAATTTACTTACCGATAATTCTATTTCTCGGAGTCCGTAGTGGATGCTGGGGTTCCTGAAAGGACCATGGGGGGGGGGGGGAATAGCGGCTCCGCAGGAGACAGGGCACAAAAGTAAAGCTTTCCGATCAGGTGGTGTGCACTGGCTCCTCCCCCTATGACCCTCCTCCAAGCCAGTTAGGTACTGTGCCCGGACGAGCGTACACAATAAGGGAGGAATTTTGAATCCCGGGTAAGACTCATACCAGCCACACCAATCACACCGTACAACTTGTGATCTAAACCCAGTTAACAGTATGATAACAGCGGAGCCTCTGAAAAGATGGCTCACAACAATAATAACCCGATTTTTGTAACTATGTACAAGTATTGCAGATAATCCGCACTTGGGATGGGCGCCCAGCATCCACTACGGACTCCGAGAAATAGAATTATCGGTAAGTAAATTCTTATTTTCTCTATCGTCCTAGTGGATGCTGGGGTTCCTGAAAGGACCATGGGGATTATACCAAAGCTCCCAAACGGGCGGGAGAGTGCGGATGACTCTGCAGCACCGAATGAGAGAACTCCAGGTCCTCCTTAGCCAGGGTATCAAATTTGTAGAATTTAGCAAACGTGTTTGCCCCTGACCAAGTAGCTGCTCGGCAAAGTTGTAAAGCCGAGACCCCTCGGGCAGCCGCCCAAGATGAGCCCACCTTCCTTGTGGAATGGGCATTTACATATTTTGGCTGTGGCAGGCCTGCCACAGAATGTGCAAGCTGAATTGTATTACACATCCAACTAGCAATAGTCTGCTTAGAAGCAAGAGCACCCAGTTTGTTGGGTGCATACAGGATAACAGCAAGTCAGTTTTCCTGACTCCAGCCGTCCTGGAACATATTTTCAGGGCCCTGACAACATCTAGCAACTTGGAGTCCTCCAAGTCCCTAGTAGGTGCAAGGCACCACAATAAGCTGGTTCAGGTGAAACACTGACACCACCTTAGGGAGAGAACTGGGGACGAGTCCGCAGCTCTGCCCTGTCCGAATGGACAAACAGATATGGGCTTTTTTGAGAAAAAACCACCAATTTGACACTCGCCTGGTCCAGGCCAGGGCCAAGAGCATGGTCACTTTTCATGTGAGATGCTTCAAATCCACAGATTTGACTGGTTTTAAACCAATGTGATTTGAGGAATCCCAGAACTACGTTGAGATCCCACAGTGCCACTGGAGGCACAAAAGGGGGTTGTATATGCAATACTCCCTTGACAAACTTCTGGACTTCAGGAACTGAAGCCAATTCTTTCTGGAAGAAAATTGACAGGGCCGAAATTTGAACCTTAATGGACCCCAATTTGAGGCCCATAGACACTCCTGTTTGCAGGAAATGCAGGAAACGACCGAGTTGAAATTTCTTTGTGGGGCCTTCCTGGCCTCACACCACGCAACATATTTTCGCCACATGTGGTGATAATGTTGTGCGGTCACCTCCTTTCTGGCTTTGACCAGGGTAGGAATGACCTCTTCCGGAATGCCTTTTTCCCTTAGGATCCGGCTTTCCACCGCCATGCCGACAAACGCAGCTGCGGTAAGTCTTGGAACAGACATGGTACTTGCTGAAGCAAGTCCCTTCTTAGCGGCCGAGGCCATAAGACCTCTGTAAGCATCTCTTGAAGTTCCGGGTACCAAGTCCTTCTTGGCCAATCCGGAGCCATGAGTATAGTTCTTACTCCTCTACGTCTTATAATTCTCAGCACCTTAGGTATGAGAAGCAGAGGAGGGAACACATACACCGACTGGTACACCCACGGTGTTACCAGAACGTCCACAGCTATTGCCTGAGGGTCTCTTGACCTGGCGCAATACCTGTCCCGTTTTTTGTTCAGACGGGACGCCATCATGTCCACCTTTGGTATTTCCCAACGGTTTACAATCATGTGGAAAAAACTTCCCGATGAAGTTTCCACTCTCCCGGGTGGAGGTCGTGCCTGCTGAGGAAGTCTGCTTCCCAGTTTCCATTCCCGGGATGAAACACTGCTGACAGTGCTATCACATGATTTTCCGCCCAGCGAAAAGTCCTTGCAGTTTTTGCCATTGCCCTCCTGCTTCTTGTGTCGCCCTGTCTGTTTACGTGGGCGACTGCCGTGATGTTTTTCCCACTGGATCAATACCGGCTGACCTTGAAGCAGAGGTCTTGCTAAGCTTAGAGCATTATAAATTTACCCTTAGCTCCAGTATATTTATGTGGAGAAAAGTCTCCAGACTTGATCACACTCCCTGGAAATTTTTTCCTTGTGTGACTGCTCCCCAGCCTCTCGGGCTGGGCTCCGTGGTCACCAGCATCCAATCCTGAATGCCGAATCTGTGGCCCTCTAGAAGATGAGCACTCTATAACCACCACAGGAGAGACACCCTTGTCCTTGGATATAGGGTTATCCGCTGATGCATCTGAAGATGCGATCCGGACCATTTGTCCAGCAGATCCCACTGAAAAGTTCTTGCGTGAAATCTGCCGAATGGAATTGCTTCGTAGGAAGCCACCATTTTTACCAGGACCCTTGTGCAATGATGCACTGTTTTTTAGGAGGTTCCTGACTAGCTCGGATAACTCCCTGGCTTTCTCTTCCGGGAGAAACACCTTTTTCTGGACTGTGTCCAGAATCATCCCTAGGCACAGCAGACGTGTCGTCGGGATCAGCTGCGATTTTGGAATATTTAGAATCCACCCGTGCTGTTGTAGCAGTATCCGAGATAGTGCTACTCCGACCTCCAACTGTTCCCTGGACTATGCCCTTATCAGGAGATCGTCCAAGTAAGGGATAATTAAGACGCCTTTTCTTCGAAGAAGAATCATCATTTCGGCCATTACCTTGGTAAAGACCCGGGGTGCCGTGGACAATCCAAACGGCAGCGTCTGAAACCGATAGTGACAGTTCTGCACCACGAACCTGAGGTACCCTTAGTGAGAAGGGCAAATTTGGGACATAGAGGTAAGCATCCCTGATGTCCCGGGACACTATATAGTCCCCTTCTTCCTGGTTCGTTATCACTGCTCTGAGTGACTCCATCTTGATTTGAACCTTTGTAAGTGTTCAAAAAAATTTTTTAGAATAAATCTCACCTAGCCTTCTGGCTTCAGTACCACAATATAGTGTGGAATAATACCCCTTTTCTTGTAGTAGGAGGGGTAATTTAATTATCACCTGCTGGGAATACAGCTTGTGAATTTTTTCCCATACTGCCTCCTTGTCGGAGGGAGACCTTGGTAAAGCAGACTTCAGGAGCCTGCGAAGGGGAAACGTCTCGACATTCCAATCTGTACCCCTGGGATACTACTTGTAGGATCCAGGGGTCCTGTACGGTCTCAGCGCCATGCTGAGAACTTGTCAGAAGCGGTGGAACGCTTCTGTTCCTGGGAATGGGCTGCCTGCTGCAGTCTTCTTCCCTTTCCTCTATCCCTGGGCAGATATGATCTTATAGGGACGAAAGGACTGAGGCTGAAAAGACGGTGTCTTTTTCTGCAGAGATGTGACTTAGGGTAAAAAACGGTGGATTTTCCAGCAGTTGCCGTGGCCACCAGGTCCGATGGACCGACCCCAAATAACTCCTCTTCCTTTATACGGCAATACACCTTTGTGCCGTTTGGAATCTGCATCACCTGACCACTGTCGTGTCCATAACATCTTCTGGCAGTTATGGACATCGCATTTACTCATGATGCCAGAGTGCAAATATCCCTCTGTGCATCTCGCATATATAGAAATGCATCCTTTAAATGCTCTATAGTCAATAAAATACTGTCCCTGTCAAGGGTATCAATATTTTTAGTCAGGGAATCCGACCAAGCCACCCCAGCTCTGCACATCCAGGCTGAGGCGATCGCTGGTCGCAGTATAACACCAGTATGTGTGTATATACTTTTTATGATATTTTCCAGCCTCCTGTCAGCTGGTCCTTGAGGACGGCCCTATCTATAGACGGTACCGCCACTTGTTTTGATAAGCGTGTGAGCGCCTTATCCACCCTAAGGGGTGTTTCCCAACGCGCCCTAACTTCTGGCGGGAAAGGGTATACCGCCCATAATTTTCTATCGGGGGGAACCCACGCATCATCACACACTTTATTTAATTTATCTGATTCAGGAAAAACTATGGTAGTTTTTTCACATCCCACATAATACCCTCTTTTGTGGTACTTGTAGTATCAGAAATATGTAACACCTCCTTCATTGCCTTTAACGTGTGGCCCTAATAAGGAATACGTTTGTTTATTCACCGTCGACACTGGATTCAGTGTCCCTGTCTGTGTCTGTGTCGACCGACTAAAGTAAACGGGTGTTTTAAAACCCCTGACGGTGTTTTTGAGACGTCTGGACCGGTACTAATTGTTTGTCGGCCGTCTCATGTCGTCAACCGACCTTGCAGCGTGTTGACATTATCACGTAATTCCCTAAATAAGCCATCCATTCCGGTGTCAACTCCCTAGAGAGTGACATCACCATTACAGGCAATTGCTCCGCCTCCTCACCAACATCGTCCTCCTACATGTCGACACACACGTACCGACACACAGCACACACACAGGGAATGCTCTGATAGAGGACAGGACCCACTAGCCCTTTGGAGAGACAGAGGGAGAGTTTGCCAGCACACACCAAAAACGCTATAATTATATAGGGACAACCTTATATAAGTGTTTTCCCTTATAGCATCTTTTTTATATATTTCTAACGCCAAATTAGTGCCCCCCCTCTCTGTTTTAACCCTGTTTCTGTAGTGCAGTGCAGGGGAGAGCCTGGGAGCCTTCCCTCCAGCCTTTCTGTGAGGGAAAATGGCGCTGTGTGCTGAGGAGATAGGCCCCGCCCCTTTTTCGGCGGCCTCGTCTCCCGCTCTTAACGGATTCTGGCAGGGGTTAAATATCTCCATATAGCCTCCGGAGGCTATATGTGAGGTATTTTTAGCCAAAATAGGTATTCATTTGCCTCCCAGGGCGCCCCCCTCCCAGCGCCCTGCACCCTCAGTGACTGCCGTGTGAAGTGTGCTGAGAGGAAAATGGCGCACAGCTGCAGTGCTGTGCGCTACCTTTAGAAGACTGAGGAGTCTTCTGCCGCCGATTCTGGACCTCTTCTTACTTCAGCATCTGCAAGGGGGCCGGCGGCAAGGCTCCGGTGACCATCCAGGCTGTACCTGTGATCGTCCCTCTGGAGCTGATGTCCAGTAGCCAAGAAGCCAATCCATCCTGCACGCAGGTGAGTTCACTTCTTCTCCCCTAAGTCCCTCGTTGCAGTGATCCTGTTGCCAGCAGGACTCACTGTAAAATAAAAAACCTAAGCTAAACTTTTCTAAGCAGCTCTTTAGGAGAGCCACCTAGATTGCACCCTTCTCGGCCGGGCACAAAAATCTAACTGGCTTGGAGGAAGGTCATAGGGGGAGGAGCCAGTGCACACCACCTGATCGGAAAGCTTTACTTTTGTGCCCTATTCCCCCCCCCCCCCCCCCCCATGGTCCTTTCAGGAACCCCAGCATCCACTAGGACGATAGAGAAAATAAAAGATAATTATACTCACCTGATCCAGGTTCCAGATTAAATCCACGTACTTGGCAAAACAACAAACCGAACACCCGGACCAGACGGACTGAAAGGGGTCCCATGTTTACACATGGGACCCCTTTCCACGAATGTAGACACCCGAATCTCGCGAGAATCCAGACAGCGGGATGATGACGTTCGGGCGCGCTCGAGTTAGCCGAGCAAGGCGGGAAGGTTCGAACCTGCCTCGGACCCGTGTAAAATGGGTGAAGTTCGGGGGGTTCAGATTCCGACAAACCGAACCCACTCATCACTAGTATGTACGTGTGTCTCAGGTGCCGTGCGCGTACGTACATGTCAGTGCCGTGCGTGTCAGGTGGCGTGCGTGTACGTACGTGTGTGTCAGGTGTCGTACGCGTGTGTGTGTGTGTCAGGTGGCGCGTACCTACATGTGTGTATGTCAGGTGCTGTGCATGTGTGTACGTACACGCGTGTATGTGTCAGGTGCCGCGCGTGTACATGTGTGTGTGTGTCAGGAGCCACGCGTGTACATGCGTGTGGGTGTCAGGAGCCGCGCGTATATGTACATACGTGTGTGTCAGGAGCCGCGCGTGTACGTACATGTGTGTGTTTCAGGAGCCGTGTGTGTATGTCAGGAGCCACGCGTGTGCATACGTGTGTGTGTGTGTGTGTGTGTTAGGTGCCAGATGTGTACGTACGTACGTACGTACGTATGTGTGTGTGTGTCAGGTGCCGCGCGTGTACGTGTGTGTGTGTGTGCCAGGAGCCACGCGTGTACATGTGTGTGGGTGTCAGGAGCCGCGCGTATACGTACATACGTGTGTCAGGTGCCGCGCGTATACGTACATACGTGTGTGTGTCAGGAGCCGTGCGTGTACGTACATGTGTGTGTTTCAGGAGCCACGCGTGTGTGTGTCAGGAGCCACGCGTGTGTGTGTGTGTGTGTGTCAGGAGCCACGTGTGTGCATACGTGTGTGTGTGTCAGGTGCCACACGTGTACGTACATGTCAGGTGCCGCGCGTGTACGTGTGTGTGTGTGTGTGTTAAGTGCCGCGTGTGTACGTACGTATGTGTGTGCCTGGAGCCGCGCATGTACATACATGTGTGTGTGTGTGTCAGGTGCTGTATGTGTATGTGTGTATCTCAGGTGCTGCATTTGTATGCGTCAGCTGCCACGTGGGTGTCAGGTGTTGAGCGTGTATGTGTTTGTGTCAGGTGTCGCATCTGTATGTGTGTGACTGTCAGGTGCTGCGCGTGTATGTGTGTGTCAGGTGCTGCATGTATATATGTGTGTGTTAGGTGCTGTTCATGTATGTGGGAGTGGCAGGTGCTGCATGTGTATATATGTGTGAGTGGCAGGTGCTGAGTGTATACGAGTGTGTGTGAGGTGCTGCGAGTGTATGTGTGTGTTAGGTGCTCTGAGTGTATATGATTGTGTGTCAGGTGCTGTGCGTGTGTGCGTTAAATGCCACATGTATAAATGTGTGTCAGGTGCTGCCTGTGTGTGTGTGTGTGTGTGTGTGTGTGTGTGTCAGGTGCTGCATGTCTGTAAGTGTGTGGGTGTGTCAGGTGCTGCATGTCTGTGTGTGTGGGTGTGTCAGGCGCTGCATGTCTGTGTGTGTGTGTGTGTGTGTGTGTGTGTCTGTCAGGTGCTGCATGTGTGTGTCAGGTGCTGCATTTCTGCGTGTGTGTGTCAGGCGCTGCATGTCTGCGTGTGTGTGTGTCAGGCGCTGCATGTCTGTGTGTCAGGTGCTGTGTGTGTGTGTGTCAGGTGCTGCGTGTGTGTGTGTCAGGTGCTGCGTGTGTGTGTGTGTGTGTGTGTGTCAGGTGCTGCGTGTCTGCGTGTGTGTGTTAGGTGCTGCGTGTCTGTCAGGTGCTGCGTGTCTGCATGTGTGTGTGTGTGTGTCAGGTGCTGCGAGTCTGCGTGTGTGTGTGTCAGGTGCTGCGTGTGTGTCAGGTGCTGCGTGTCTGCGTGTTTGTGTGTCAGGTGCTGCGTGTCTGCGTGTGTGTCAGGTGCTGCGTGTGAGTATGTCAGGTGCTGCGTGTGAGTGCGTGTGTCAGGTGCGTGAGTGTGTGTGTCAGGTGCGTGTGAGTGTCAGGTGAGTGTGAGTGTCAGGTGCTGCGTGTGCGTGTGTGTCAGGTGCTGCGTGTGTGTGTGTCAGGTGCAGCGTGTGTGTGTGCCAGGTGTAGCGTGTGTGTGTGTGTCAGGTGCTGCGTGTGTGTGTGTGTCAGGTGCTGCATGTGTGTGTGTGTGTGTCAGGTGCTGCGTGTGTGTGTGTGTCAGGTGCGTGAGTGTATGTGTGTCAGGTGCGTGAGTGTGTGTGTGTCAGGTGCGTGAATGCATGTGTGTCAGGCGCTGCGTGTCTGTGTGTGTCAGGCGCTGCGTGTCTGTGTGTGTCAGGCGCTGCGTGTCTGTGTGTGTCAGGCGCTGCGTGTCTGTGTGTGTCAGGCGCTGCGTGTCTGTGTGTGTCAGGCGCTGCGTGTCTGTCAGGCGCTGCGTGTCTGTGTCAGGTGCTGCGTGTGTGTGTCAGGTGCTGCGTGGGAGGGGGGGGGCCGGACACACAGCAGGGGAGGGGGGGGGCCGGACACACAGCAGGGAGGGGAGGGTGGCCGGACACAGCGGGAGGAGTGGAGGTGGGCGAATACACAGCAGGGGAGGCGGCCGGACACACAGCAGGGGGGGGGGGGGTGGCCAGACACACAGCAGGGAGGGAGGGAGGGAGGGAGGAGGGGGCAGCCGGACACACAGCAGGGCGGGGGGGGGGGGTGGACGGACACACAGCAGGGAGGGAGGGCGGGCGGGGGGGATGGACGGACACACAGCAGGGAGGGAGGGCGGGGGGGGGATGGACGGACACACAGCAGGGAGGGGGGGGGGGATGGACGGACACACAGCAGGGAGGGCGGGGGCACGGGGGGGGGAGAAACACAGCAGGGGGGGAGAAACACAGCAGGGAGGGCGGGGGCACGGGGGGGGGGGAGAAACACAGCAGGGAGGGCGGGGGCACGGGGGGGAAGAAACACAGCAGGGAGGGCGGGGGCACGGGGGGGAGAGAGACACAGCAGGGAGGGCGGGGGCATGGGGGGGGGGGAGAAACACAGCAGGGAGGGCGGGGGCACGGGGGGGGAGAAACACAGCAGGGAGGGGGGGGGGAGAAACACAGCAGGGGGACACTGCCAGCAGCACCCCGTCAGGAGCGACAGCAGCGGGCAGCCCACGGCACCACAGGCAGAGGAGACGCAGGCAGCCACCAGGGGCGGTCCGGCTGGCGGCCGCGCACACAGCGGGAGGGAGGGAGGGCACGGCCGGGAGGGGAGGGTGGCCAGACACGCGGGGAAAAGAAGCAGGGTACACAGGGATGGACGGACACACAGCAGGGAGGGAGGGCGGGCGGGGGGGGGATGGACGGACACACAGCAGGGAGGGGGGGCGGACACACAGCAGGGAGGGAGGGGGGGGGGGGCGGACACACAGCAGGGAGGGAGGGGAGGGGAGGGAGGCGGCCGGACACACAGCAGGGCGAGCGGGGGGGGATGGACGGACACACAGCAGGGAGGGCGGGGGCACGGGGGGGAGAAACACAGCAGGGAGGGCGGGGGCACGGGGGGGGGGGAGAAACACAGCAGGGAGGGCGGGGGCACGGGGGGGAGAAACACAGCAGGGAGGGCGGGGGCACGGGGGGGGAGAAACACAGCAGGGAGGGCGGGGGCACGGGGGGGGGGGAAACACAGCAGGGAGGGCGGGGGCACGGGGGGGGGGAGAAACACAGCAGGGAGGGGGGGGGGGAAACACAGCAGGGAGGGGGGGGGGAGAAACACAGCAGGGAGGGGGGGGGAGAAACACAGCAGGGGGGGGGGGGGAGAAACACAGCAGGGAGGGTGGGGGGGAGAAACACAGCAGGGAGGGGGGGGAGAAACACAGCAGGGAGGGGGGGGGGGAGAAACACAGCAGGGAGGGGGGGGAGAAACACAGCAGGGAGGGGGGGGAAACACAGCAGGGAGGGGGGGGAGAAACACAGCAGGGGGGGGGA
The DNA here is from genome assembly GCF_028390025.1 of Pseudophryne corroboree. Lineage (NCBI taxonomy): Eukaryota > Metazoa > Chordata > Amphibia > Anura > Myobatrachidae > Pseudophryne > Pseudophryne corroboree. The sequence goes on along the minus strand of NC_086445.1, from coordinate 691,679,074 downwards.
AAGAAACACAGCAGGGAGGGGGGGGGAAACACAGCAGGGAGGGGGGGGAAACACAGCAGGGAGGGGGGGGGGAAACACAGCAGGGAGGGGTGGGAAGAAACACAGCAGGGGTGGGAAACACAGCAGGGAGGGGGGGGGGGGAGAAACACAGCAGGGAGGTGGGGGGAGAAACACAGCAGGGAGGTGGGGGGAGAAACACAGCAGGGAGTGGGGGGGAGAAACACAGCAGTGAGGGGGGGGGAAACACAGCAGGGAGGGGGGGGGAGAAACACAGCAGGGAGGGAGGGGGGGGAGAAACACAGCAGGGAGGGAGGGGGGGGGGAAACACAGCAGGGAGGGAGGGGGGGGGAGAAACACAGCAGGGAGGGAAGGGGGGGGAGAAACACAGCAGGGAGGGAAGGGGGGGGAGAAACACAGCAGGGAGGGAGGGGGGGGGGAGAAACACAGCAGGGAGGGGGGGGGAGAAACACAGCAGGGAGGGGGGGAGAAACACAGCAGGGAGGGAGGGGGGGGGGGAAACACAGCAGGGAGGGGGGGGGGAAACACAGCAGGGAGGGGGGGAAACACATCAGGGAGGGGGGGGGGGGAGAAACACAGCAGGGAGGGGGGGGAGAAACACAGCAGGGAGGGGGGGGAGAAACACAGCAGGGAGGGGGGGGAGAAACACAGCAGGGAGGGGGGGGGGAAACACAGCAGGGAGGGGAGGGGGGAGGGGGGGAGAAACACAGCAGGGAGGGGGGGGAGAAACACAGCAGGGAGGGGGGGGGAGAAACACAGCAGGGGGGGGGGGAGAAACACAGCAGGGAGGGGGGGGGGAGAAACACAGCAGGGAGGGGGGGGGAAAGAAACACAGCAGGGAGGGGGGGGAAGAAACACAGCAGGGAGGGGAGGGGGGGGGAGAAACACAGCAGGGAGGAGGGGGGGGGGAAACACAGCAGGGGGCCACTGCCAGCAGCACCCCGTCAGGAGCGACAGCAGCGGGCAGCCCACGGCACCACAGGCAGAGGAGATGCAGGCAGCCACCAGGGGCGGTCCGGCTGGCGGCCGCGCACACAGCGGGAGGGAGGGAGGGCACGGCCGGGAGGGGAGGGTGGCCAGACACGCGGGGAAAAGAAGCAGGGTACACAGTGGGGGGCTGCCTGACAATACTCACCCAGCGGTGTGCAGCTCCGGCGATCTCTTCCCGCTTCATGTACCTCAGTGACAGCCTCACACGCCGGGAACCGCTGGCTGTCCTCCTGCAGCTCCACGTGACTCCTTCCGTCTCCTCGTGCCCAACTGCCAGTGTATAGGTTACTACAGCTACTCTCTGTACACCCCCTGCTGGCGGCCACTGCGCAGCCGCAACAAATTGAAAAGCCCAATCTTTATAATGGGGCATATTTTACTTAATTAAAAAAATATATAACTTTCTGAAAAACCACAACCCTAAAAGGCACTACACTGGGGCATACTCTATCTAATAAAACAAACCCCAAGTCTTTCTTTGTCCTCTATCCTGAGTTATGCCTTCCCAAAAAAATTCTCATTCACTATATGGGAAAACGTTGTAAAAATGTCAACAAGGAAGTAGCAGAAAAAAACTGACAGTTGGAAATTTAGGTTACTCCCAATTCCTCATTTTTTATTATTTTGCCCTGAAATTTGGCATGCAGCACCGGGTGACGATTCTACGCTCCCATGCCAAATTTCAGCTCAGTACGTCCAATCAGTTTTGAGGTGTAGCCCCTCAAACACCATGCCCCCATCTCAGAAGTTCCCTATGGGAGAATTCCGTTTGTTCGATTCAGCCTTAATATAAGGGCACGACCGTGCCCTTATAAATAAGCAGTATTCCTATGTACTGTACATATGCATTATATGTCATATGCCTACCTATATGTGGTAACATGCAGGATCCCTAGGCATACATGCATTAGAGTGCTGAATCACATGCCAGGGCACCTCTATGTAGTAACATGTATTATCCCCATGCACAAATATGTACATTAGAGTGCTGTGTCACACATCATGGCACATATATGTAATAACATGAGGTATCCCTATGTACACTTTGCACCTATATATGGTGATAAGCCATACTCCTATGCACATATGCATTATAGTCACATGCCAGGCACCTATATAACATAGCCTTAGTGACTATGTAAAACATTTAAGTAAATACTAATTTAGGAAGAAAGCAAGGTAAAAAACAGTTCGTAAAATCAGCAACTGACTGTTATATGACAGTTGTATTGCTCTGCATCTAACCTAACAGTGAGCCTGATGCAGAGAGATATACACTAATGTATGTGCAGCTGTGATCCCATACGTAGTGTCTGTGCGACATTATGCTAATGCTGCTGCCTGGAAATGTACTCCGCTTCCACAACTGTGTACACATAATCCCTGCAAAAGTCAGTGTCAGTCTGAGGCATGCCCTGAAAAGGCCACGACACGCCTGCGCTTTTGCTACCACTCACATTTGTGTACAACATCGCTATGACCTGACAATGCATTCTATGAGCATTTCAGGTTTGATACTGGGGGGTGACCTGAAGTGATTGCATGGAGTTTCACGGTGGTGTTTCAGCATGCAGCTGCAATCTCTTTCACAGCACCGCAGTCACAGTGCCCGTATTTTGAGAAAGTTACAAGGTAGGCTTTGTGCCAGACAGGGGCTGCCTGTGGAGATTATGTTGCGACTTATGCTGCATCAATGGTGATTGGATCCACTAGTGCAGGTGAGCATTGCTCAATAGTGGATGTCGCAGGGTTTGCTCAGTCCATCGTCACATGGAAGTACACGAGGAGTGCTCAAGCTGCTGTTTGCATATTTTTGCACTTGAGAATCTGTGAGAAATCGTAGCTGAGCATGATTTGCCCGTACCTCTGCATAACTGGAACCTTCACTCAGGCTACACCCAACTCTCCATTCAGGTGAAGCCACAGCATTGCCAATATCTGACATTATTCTGTGGAAATCTACACTGACAGTAGGCATAGAAGTGCACCTGGGTAAGATGCAACTATATTATATCTTTCTGTTACATGACAATCTCCACCACATAATACCATCCTCCACCACCTGAAGGCTACAAGAAATGATCTGTAAGGTAAAGTTGTTTTGAAAAAGGTTTGTTTTCTCACTTCCTTATAACGTGTGGAAGAAGTGGGGTGCACAATACGTGTGACCAGATGCAGGCTTGCCTACCCTCCCGCATTCAGCGGGAGGCTCCCGATTTTTACATGAGCCTCCCGTTGCCCCGCATACCTTGTCAGCCCTCCCGATTTTCAAGTCTTTAGCCCCATAAATTCGGAATGCGCATGCGCAAGTCCGGAAATGCAGGGGGGCGGGGCCAGCAGGGGAGAGGCAGACTGTGTCCTGTGAGAGCTCTGTGCGCTGCAGAGTGTCAGAGTCTGCAGCAGGATGTGAAGACTGAGCACAGCAGCCACCTGTAGTGTACAGTGGAGCACATGACCCGGTGGCTGGCCCCGCCCACCACCCTAACAGTAAAGCAGGCAGCGTGACAGAGCCCAGCCTTCCTGCTCCTGCTTGTGTCTGCCCTGTGCTACCTTCCCCACCACACACTCCCTGCTCTTCACAGGAGGGACTCAGGGAGCAAAAAACCAGGTGTATACTGTGTCTGCTGGGGGGAAGGGGGTGTAATGGAATGTGCTACTGTGTGTAATATGGGGGGGGGGTGTAATGTAATGTGCTACTGTGTGTAATATGGGGGGGTGTAATGTAATGTGCTGCTGTGTGTAATATGGGGGGGGTGTAATGTAATGTGCTACTGTGTGTAATATGGGGGGGTGTAATGTAATGTGCTGCTGTGTGTAATATGGGGGGGTGTAATGTAATGTGCTACTGAGTGTAATATGAGGGGGTGTAATGTAATGTGTTGCTGTGTGTAATATGAGGGGGTGTAATGTAATGTGTTGCTGTGTGTAATATGGGGGGGTGTAATGTAATGTGCTGCCGTGTGTAATATGGGGGGGTGTAATGTAATGTGCTGCCGTGTGTAATATGGGGGGGTGTAATGTAATGTGCTGCCTTGTGTAATATGGGGGGGTGTAATGTAATGTGCTGCCGTGTGTAATATGGGGGGGTGTAATGTAATGTGCTGCTGTGTGTAATATGGAGGGGTGTAATGTAATGTGCTGCTGTGTGTAATATGGGGGGGTGTAATGTAATGTGCTGCTGTGTGTAATATGGGGGGTGTAATGTAATGTGCTGCTGTGTGTAATATGGGGGGGTGTAATGTAATGTGCTGCTGTGTGTAATATGGGGGGGGTGTAATGTAATGTGCTACTGTGTGTAATATGGGGGGGTGTAATGTAATGTGCTGCTGTGTGTAATATGGGGGGGTGTAATGTAATGTGCTACTGAGTGTAATATGAGGGGGTGTAATGTAATGTGTTGCTGTGTGTAATATGGGGGGGTGTAATGTAATGTGCTGCCGTGTGTAATATGGGGGGGTGTAATGTAATGTGCTGCCGTGTGTAATATGGGGGGGTGTAATGTAATGTACTGCCGTGTGTAATATGGGGGGGTGTAATGTAATGTGCTGCCGTGTGTAATATGGGGGGGTGTAATGTAATGTGCTGCTGTGTGTAATATGGAGGGGTGTAATGTAATGTGCTGCCGTGTGTAATATGGGGGGGTGTAATGTAATGTGCTGCTGTGTGTAATATGGGGGGGTGTAATGTAATGTGCTGCTGTGTGTAATATGGGGGGGTGTAATGTAATGTGCTGCTGTGTGTAATATGGGGAGGTGTAATGTAATGTGCTGCCGTGTGTAATATGGGGGGTGTAATGTGCTGCTGTGTGCAATATGGGGGGGTGTAATGTAATGTGCTGCTGTGTGTTATATGGGGGGGTGTAATGTAATGTGCTGCTGTGTGTAATATGGGGGGGTGTAATGTGCTGCTGTGTGTAACATGGGGGGGTGTAATGTAATGTGCTGCTGTGTGTAATATGGGGGGGTGTAATGTAATGTGCTACTGAGTGTAATATGGGGGGGTGTAATGTAATGTGCTACTGTGTGTAATATGGGGGGGTGTAATGTAATGTGCTGCTGTGTGTAATATGGGGGGGTGTAATGTAATGTGTTGCTGTGTGTAATATGGGGGGGTGTAATGTAATGTGCTGCTGTGTGTAATATGGGGGGGTGTAATGTAATGTGCTGCCGTGTGTAATATGGGGAGGTGTAATGTAATGTGCTGCCGTGTGTAATATGGGGGGGTGTAATGTGCTGCTGTGTGCAATATGGGGGGGTGTAATGTAATGTGCTGCTGTGTGTTATATGGGGGGGTGTAATGTAATGTGCTGCTGTGTGTAATATGGGGGGGTGTAATGTGCTGCTGTGTGTAATATGGGGGGTGTAATGTAATGTGCTGCTGTGTGTAATATGGGGGGGTGCAATGTAATGTGCTGCTGTGTGTAATATGGGGGTGGGTGTAATGTAATGTGCTGCTGTGTGTAATATGGGGGGGTGTAATGTAATGTGCTGCTGTGTGTAATATGGGGGAGTGTAATGTAATGTGCTCCTGTGTGTAATATGGGGGGCTGTAATGTAATGTGCTGCTGTGTGTAATATGGGGGGGGGGGGGTGTAATGTAATGTGCTGCTGTGTGTAATATGGGGGTGTAATGTAATGTGCTGCTGTGTGTAATATGGGGGGGGGTATAATGTAATGTGCTGCTGTGTGTAATATGGGGGGGGTGTAATGTAATGTGCTGCTGTGTGTAATATGGGGGGGTGCAATGTAATGTGCTGCTGTGTGTAATATGGGGGGGTGTAATGTAATGTGCTGCTGTGTGTAATATGGGGGGGTGTAATGTAATGTGCTGCTGTGTGTAATATGGGGGGGCGTAATGTAATGTGCTGCTGTGTGTTATATGGGGGGGTGTAATGTAATGTGCTGCTGTGTGTAATATGGGGGGGCGTAATGTGCTGCTGTGTGTAATATGGGGGGGTGTAATGTAATGTGCTGCTGTGTGTAATATGGGGGGGTGTAATGTGCTGCTGTGTGTAATATGGGGGGGTGTAATGTAATGTGCTGCTGTGCGTAATATGGGTGGGTGTAATGTAATGTGCTGCTGTGTGTAATATGGGTGGGTATAGTGTAATGTGCTACTGTGTGTAATATGGGTGGGTATAGTGTAATGTGCCACCGTGTGTAATATGGGGGGGTGTAGTGTAATGTGCCACCGTGTGTAATATGGGGGGGGGTTGTAATGTAATGTGCTACTGTGTAATATGGGGGGTGTCGTGTAATGTGCTACTGTGTGTAATATGGGGGGGTGTAATGTAATGTGCTACTATTTGTAATATGGGGGGGTGTAATGTAATGTGCCACTGTGTGTAATATGGGGGGGGGGTGTAATGTAATGTGCTACTGTGTGTAATATGGAGGGGGGGGCTGTGTAAAATGTAATGTGTTACTGTGGTAATATGGGGGGACATAGAGCAGCGGGTCCCAGAGCTGCTCGCAGAGGTGGGTGAGACATGAAGCTGTGGGTCTTGCTGAAGCGCTGCTGTCTATCATGGTGTGACACACACATACACACAAACCCACAGTCTCTCTCAGGTATAGGGGCTCTACCTGGCGTAGTGTGTATAAGGGACTCTACCTGGGGTAATGTGTGTAAGAGGATACCTGGCGTAGGCTACCTGGCGTAATGTGTGTAAGAGGCTACCTGGTGTGATGTGCGTAGGCTACCTGGAGTAATGTGTGTAAGAGGCTACCTAGCATGATGTGCGTAAGAGGCTACCTGGCGTAGGCTACCTGGAGTAATGTGTGTAAGAGGCTACCTGGCGTGATGTGCGTAAGAGGCTACCTGGCGTATGGTGTATATAAGGGGCTGTCAGGCGTAATGTGTATAAGGGGTACCACTATGTGATGTAATGTGACAAATGTACACTACTGTGCAGAGTAATGTAATGTGAATTTTGTGGTCATACCACTTTCCCATGAAACCATGCCCCTATATTTCTCTGACGTCCTAAGTGGATGCTGGGGACTCCGTCAGGACCATGGGGATTAGCGGCTCCGCAGGAGACAGGGCACAAAAGTAAAAGCTTTAGGATCAGGTGGTGTGCACTGGCTCCTCCCCCTATGACCCTCCTCCAAGCCTCAGTTAGATTTTTGTGCCCGGCCGAGAAGGGTGCAATCTAGGTGGCTCTCCTAAAGAGCTGCTTAGAGTAAAAGTTTGTTAGGTTTTTTATTTTCAGTGAGTCCTGCTGGCAACAGGCTCACTGCTACGAGGGACTTAGGGGAGAGAAGTGAACTCACCTGCGTGCAGGATGGATTGGCTTCTTAGGCTACTGGACACCATTAGCTCCAGAGGGAGTCGGAACACAGGTCTCACCCTGGGGTTCGTCCCGGAGCCGCGCCGCCGACCCCCTTGCAGATGCCGAAAAGTGAAGAGGTCCAGAAACGGCGGCAGAAGACTCTTCAGTCTTCATAAGGTAGCGCACAGCACTGCAGCTGTGCGCCATTGTTGTCAGCACACTTCATAGCAGCGGTCACTGAGGGTGCAGGGCGCTGGAAGGGGCGCCCTGGGCAGCAATGATAGTACCTTATTCTGGCTAAAAATACATCACATATAGCCCCTGGGGGCTATATGGATGTATTTAACCCCTGCCAGGTCTCAGAAAAACGGGAGAAGAAGCCCGCCGAAAAGGGGGTGGGGCCTATTCTCCTCAGCACACAGCGCCATTTTCCCTCACAGAAATGCTGGTGGGAAGGCTCCCAGGCTCTCCCCTGCACTGCACTACAGAAACAGGGTTAAAACAGAGAGGGGGGGCACTTATTTGGCGATATGTATATATATATATTAAAATGCTATAAGGGAAAAACACTTATATAAAGGTTGTCCCTGTATAATTATATCGTTTTTGGTGTGTGCTGGCAAACTCTCCCTCTGTCTCCCCAAAGGGCTAGTGGGGTCCTGTCCTCTATCAGAGCATTCCCTGTGTGTGTGCTGTGTGTCGGTACGTGTGTGTCGACATGTATGAGGACGATGTTGGTGAGGAGGCGGAGAAATTGCCTGAAATGGTGATGTCACTCTCTAGGGAGTCGACACCGGAATGGATGGCTTATTTAAGGAATTACGTGATAATGTCAACACGCTGCAAGGTCGGTTGACGACATGAGACGGCCGGCAAACAAATTAGTACCTGTCCAGGCGTCTCAAACACCGTCAGGGGCTGTAAAACGCTCATTTACCTCAGTCGGTCGACACAGACACGGACACTGACTCCAGTGTCGACGGTGAAGAAACAAACGTATTTTCCTTTAGGGCCACACGTTACATGTTAAGGGCAATGAAGGAGGTGTTACATATTTCTGATACTACAAGTACCACAAGAAGGGTATTATGTGGGGTGTGAAAAAACTACCTGTAGTTTTTCCTGAATCAGATAAATTAAATGAAGTGTGTGATGATGCGTGGGTTTCCCCCGATAGAAAATTATTGGCGGTATACCCTTTCCCGCCAGAAGTTAGGGCGCGTTGGGAAACACCCTTTAGGGTGGATAAGGCGCTCACACGCTTATCAAAACAAGTGGCGGTACCGTCTCCAGATAGGGCCGCCCTCAAGGAGCCAGCTGAGAGGCTGGAAAATATCCTAAAAAGGTATATACACACATACTGGTGTTATACTGCGACCAGCGATCGCCTCAGCCTGGATGTGCAGCGCTGGGGTGGCTTGGTCGGATTCCCTGACTGAAAATATTGATACCCTTGACAGGGACAGTATTTTATTGACTATAGAGCATTTAAAGGATGCATTTCTATATATGCGAGATGCACAGAGGGATATTTGCACTCTGGCATCAAGAGTAAGTGCGATGTCCATATCTGCCAGAAGATGTTTATGGACACGACAGTGGTCAGGTGATGCAGATTCCAAACGGCACATGGAAGTATTGCCGTATAAAGTGGAGGAGTTATTTGGGGTCGGTCCATCGGACCTGGTGGCCTCGGCAACAGCTGGAAAATCCACCTTTTTTACCCCAAGTCACATCTCAGCAGAAAAAGACACCGTCTTTTCAGCCTCAGTCCTTTCGTCCCCATAAGGGCAAGCGGGCAAAAGGCCAGTCATATCTGCCCAGGGATAGAGGAAAGGGAAGAAGACTGCAGCAGGCAGCCCATTCCCAGGAACAGAAGCCCTCCACCGCTTCTGCCAAGTCCTCAGCATGACGCTGGGGCCGTACAAGCGGACTCAAGTGCGGTGGGGGGTCGTCTCAAGATTTTCAGCGCGTAGTGGGCTCACTCGCAAGTGGACCCCTGGATCCTACAAGTAGTATCCCAGGGGTACAGACTGGAAATTCGAGACGTCTTCCCCTCGCAGGCTCCTGATGTCTGCTTTACCAACGTCTTCCTCCGACAGGGAGGCAGTATTGGAAACAATTCACAAGCTGTATTCCCAGCAGGTGATAATCAAAGTACCCCTCCTACAACAAGGAAAGGGGTATTATTCCACACTATATTGTGGTACTGAAGCCAGACGGCTCGGTGAGACCTATTCTAAATGGGAAATCTTTGAACACTTACATACAAAGGTTCAAATCAAGATGGAGTCACTCAGAGCAGTGATAGCGAACCAGGAAGAAGGGGACTATATGGTGTCCCTGGACATCAAGGATGCTTACCTCCATGTCCCAAATTGCCCTTCTCACCAAGGGTACCTCAGGTTCGTGGTACGGAACTGTCACTATCAGTTTCAGACGCTGCCGTTTGGATTGTCCACGGCACCCCGGGTCTTTACCAAAGTAATGGCCGAAATGATGATTCTTCTTCAAAGAAAAGGCGTCTTAATTATCCCTTACTTGGACGATCTCCTGATAAGGGCAAGGTCCAGAGAACAGTTGGAAGTCGGAGTAGCACTATCTCAAGTAGTTCTACGACAGCACGGGTGGATTCTAAATATCCAAAATCGCAGCCGTTTCCGACGACACGTCTGCTGTTCCTAGGGATGGTTCTGGACACAGTCCAGAAAAAGGTGTTTCTCCCGGAGGAGAAAGCCAGGGAGTTATCCGAGCTAGTCAGGAACCTCCTAAAACCAGGAAAAGTGTCAGTGCATCATTGCACAAGAGTCCTGGGAAAAATGGTGGCTTATTACGAAGCGATTCCATTCGGCAGATTCCACGCAAGAACTTTTCAGTGGGATCTGCTGGACAAATGGTCCGGATCGCATTTTCAGATGCATCAGCGGATAACCCTATCTCCAAGGACAAGGGTGTCTCTCCTGTGGTGGTTACAGAGTGCTCATCTTCTAGAGGGCCGCAGATTCGGCATTCAGGATTGGATGCTGGTGACCACGGAGGCCAGCCTGAGAGGCTGGGGAGCAGTCACACAGGGAAAAAATTTCCAGGGAGTGTGATCAAGTCTGGAGATTTTTCTCCACATAAATATACTGGAGCTAAGGGCAATTTACAATGCTCTAAGCTTAGCAAGACCTCTGCTTCAAGGTCAGCCGGTATTGATCCAGTGGGACAACATCACGGCAGTCGCCCACGTAAACAGACAGGGCGGCACAAGAAGCAGGAGGGCAATGGCAGAAACTGCAAGGATTTTTCGCTGGGCGGAAAATCATGTGATAGCACTGTCAGCAGTGTTCATTCCGGGAGTGGACAACTGGGAGGCAGACTTCCTCAGCAGGCACAACCTCCACCCGGGAGAGTGGGGACTTCATCGGGAAGTCTTCCACATGATTGTGAACCGTTGGAAAAGACCAAAGGTGGACATGATGGCGTCCCGCCTGAACAAAAAACTGGACAAGTATTGCGCCAGGTCAAAAGACCCTCAGGCAATAGCTGTGGACGTTCTGGTAACACCGTGGGTGTACCAGTCGGTGTATGTCTTCCCTCCTCTGTGTCACGATCCGGGTATCTGGACGCCATTTCTTACCCATCAGATGCCTCCTAAGGCTGGCTCAGCGCTCCAGGATCGGATCCCATCTGTTATCCTGATGTGTACATTCCTGTATCCTCTCCTGTCACTCTGGGACGCTGTCACAGTAAACGCCATATTACACCTGGCATGGCGTCTCCCGCGGCCTCCGCCGCCGTCCCTGAACTTCTGCATGCAGAGTGTCTGAGTGGCGATTACGTCAGCCGCGGCCTCCGCTGTGTCCGCGTGGTTGGATGTGCATCTGTCAGCCTGGCGCCTCCTGTCTCCGGTGGCCGGCGCCGCCATTACTGTTTTCATTACCACATGGATTACAAACCAAACTTCCCTCCAAGTGTCTGCATGGGCGCAGCCATCTTGGATTCTGTCAGCTGATCATTTCCACCAATCTGTTCTCAGTATTGATAATCTGCATAATTGCCTAGCCAATCCCTTCCTTGCTGCAGGTATAAATACACTGTGCCTGAGCAAGGAAGGCGTCAGTGCTTTGGTTGTCAAACCTAGTTCCTGTTTGTCTCTCTCCTGTGATTGTCTTCCAGGTTCCAGCTCCTGTCTCAAGACTTCCACCATAGAGACCCGCACCAGCATTCCACCTGCGGTGTAGCCTGACTCTCCAATCCATTGTGGATTCATCTGTTTCCAGCTACAACATTACCTGCTTCCAGCTCAGCTTCCAGCAGAGTACAGCTTCCCTTAAAGGGCCGGTGTCCTTTCTACACTTTACCACTCTCCACCGGTATTATTATTTCTCCGCTCTCAAGTTCTACATTTCAGTTCATATTTCATCGCTCCCAAGTTCATTTATTATTTAACTGGTTCCAGCCAGTATCCACTCCGTGCTAACAACAGTCTGGTTCCAGCCAGTATCCACAGCAGCTGTTTTATCTTCAGCAACCCAGCTTTTCCTGGAACACCAGCTGGCACAATCCTGGGTTATCTCCATTGCTACAGTCGGGCCTGGTAAGGACTTTCCATGTAGAAGATCATAAGAACTATCTCACACTACCAGTGCCCTGTGGCTCCTGCCATCCTGTAGTACCCAGGAACTGTATTTATTCTTTGCTGACTTTTACGTTTTCTTTTACTGCTGCTGTGTTGCGGAGTTGTCATAATAAACATCATTGACTTTTATCCAAGTTGTCGTGGTCACGCCTTCGGGCAGTTATTATTTATGTTACTTACATGTCCAGGGGTCTGATACAACCTCCCAGGTTCCGGTACATCTCAGCCCCTACAACTGAGGCTGCCTCCCGTCAGCTCAGGCCCTCAGTTGTGACAGTAAGCACTGACCTAATGAATCCAGCCGGAGACCAGGATCAAGCGGCCAGGCCGATGCAAGAACTGGCAGCCCGACTAGAACATCAGGAGGCTGCACAGGGCCACATCATCCGCTGTCTCCAGGATCTCTCTACTCGGCTGGATGGGATTCAGACAACTCTCCGTGGATCAGGCGCGTCTGGTGCGTCAACCACAGTGACTCCAGCTATAACCCCACCCACCTTACCCATTTCTGCTCCACGTCTTCATCTTCCAACGCCAGCAAAATTTGACGGATCTCCAAGATTCTGCAGGGGATTTCTCAACCAGTGTGAGATTCAGTTTGAGCTACAACCTGGCAATTTTCCCAGTGACCGTACAAAAATTGCCTACATTATTTCTCTTCTCAGTGGCTCAGCCCTTGATTGGGCATCACCGTTATAGGAGAGGTCCGACACCCTGCTATCTTCCTACACTGCCTTCGTGTCAACATTCAGGCGCATCTTCGACGAGCCAGGCCGGGTAACCTCAGCTTCATCCGAGATTCTCCGTTTACGCCAGGGGTCACGTACTGTAGGACAATATCTGATACAGTTCCAGATCCTGGCGTCCGAACTGGCATGGAACGACGAGGCCCTGTATGCTGCATTCTGGCATGGCTTATCTGAGCGTATTAAAGATGAGTTAGCTACCAGAGACTTACCTTCTAAGTTAGATGAGCTAATCTCACTCTGCACGAAAGTTGATTTACGTTTCAGAGAGAGAGCAACTGAGCGTGGAAGATCATCTGCTCCAAAATCTTCTGCTCCTCCTCCTCGTCAACTGTCACCATCTAAAGATGAGCCCATGCAACTTGGCCGTTCCCGTTTAACTCCTGCTGAGCGCCGAAGACGTCTCTCCGAGTTTCTCTGTCTCTATTGTGCAGCTCCGTCTCACACCATTAATGCCTGTCCCAAACGTCCGGGAAACTCCAAATCCTAGCTCGCCAAGGAGAGGGCCGGCTAGGAGTAATGATCTCCTCTCCATCTTCTCAAGATTGTAATCTCCCAGTCTCGCTTCAAGTTGCTCAACGTTATCGGAACGTCATTGCCCTCCTTGATTCCGGAGCAGCTGGGAACTTTATTACCGAAGCCTATGTTAAACGGTGGTCCCTACCCACCGAGAGACTTCCTTCGTCCATTTCTTTAACTGCCGTGGATGGCAGCAAAATTTTTGATGCAGTTATTTCTTTAAGGACTCTACCAGTTCGTCTGAGAGTGGGAGTTCTTCATTCCGAACTTATTTCTTTTTTAGTGATTCCAAGAGCCACACATCCTGTGGTCCTGGGCCTTCCATGGCTCCGTCTTCACAATCCTACAATTGATTGGACGACTACGCAAATCCTGGCATGGGGTTCCTCCTGTGCTGAGACATGTTTGTTTAAAGTATTGCCTGTCTGTTCTTCCTCCCCCAGGTCGTCTGATGTTCCACCTCCTCCATATCAAGATTTCACGGATGTGTTCAGTAAAGCTTCTGCTGATATCCTTCCTCCTCATAGAGAATGGGACTGTCCGATTGATCTCGTTCCAGGGAAGGTTCCACCTCGAGGCCGAACTTATCCGTTGTCTCTGCCTGAGACGCATTCTATGGAGGAATATATTAAAGAGAACCTAGCAAAGGGGTTCATTCGACCTTCTTCTTCTCCAGCCGGCGCAGGCTTCTTTTTTGTAAAAAAGAAAGATGGTGGTCTGCGGCCGTGCATCGACTACAGAGGTTTGAACGACATTACCATCAAGAACCGTTATCCTTTACCCCTGATTACTGAGCTCTTTGACAGAGTTAGCGGAGCTACCATCTTTACAAAGCTGGACTTGCGAGGTGCATACAATCTCATCCGGATCCGTGAGGGTGACGAGTGGAAGACCGCATTTAACACCCGTGACGGACATTATGAGTACCTCGTCATGCCCTTCGGATTGAGCAATGCTCCAGCTGTCTTCCAGCATTTCGTCAATGAGATCTTCAGAGACATTCTATACCGTCATGTCGTGGTCTATCTAGATGAAATCCTCATTTTTGCCAACAATTTAGAGGAACATCGTTTTTGGGTAAAGGAGGTTCTGTCCCGTCTCCATGTCAATCATCTCTATTGCAAATTAGAGAAATGCGTCTTTGAAGTCAAGTCCATTCCGTTTCTAGGGTACATTGTGTCCGGTTTCGGACTAGAGATGGATCCTGAGAAACTACAAGCAATTCAGAATTGGCCGGTACCCTTAACCCTCAAAGGGGTCCAGAGGTTCTTAGGGTTCGCCAATTATTACCGAAAGTTTATACGAGACTTTTCCACCATTGTGGCGCCTATTACTGCTTTCACCAAGAAGGGTGCTAACCCGTCCAAGTGGTCTGAAGAAGCCATGCAAGCTTTTCATCTTTTAAAACAGAGGTTCATCTCTGCGCCTGTCCTGAAACAGCCTGACATCGACTCTCCTTTCATCCTAGAGGTGGATGCCTCCTCCGTTGGAGTAGGAGCGGTGTTATCTCAGAGGGCTAAAGATGGCCATTTACATCCTTGCAGTTTCTTCTCACGGAAGTTCTCCCCAGCGGAGCGCAACTATGCCATTGGCGACCAGGAGTTGCTAGCCATCAAGCTCGCTCTAGAGGAGTGGAGATATCTGTTGGAGGGAGCTTCTCATTCAATCACCATCCTTACAGACCACAAGAACCTTCTATATTTGAAAGGCGCACAATGTCTCAACCCTCGTCAGGCCAGATGGGCACTTTTCTTTTCCAGGTTCGACTTTAAACTCCAGTTCTGTCCGGGCTCTCAGAATCGCAAGGCCGATGCCCTTTCCCGCTCATGGGAGCAAGAAAATGAGTCAGAGTCTTCAGACAAGCATCCTATTATAAGTCCGTTGGCATTCTCCACGGTAGGGATGGACTCTACGCCCCCATCAGGGAAAAGTTTTGTGAAACCGATGCTAAGGAAGAAGCTCATGCATTGGGCCCATGCTTCCCGTTTTGCCGGACATACAGGTATCCAAAAAACCCTGGAGTTTATCTCTAGGTCCTATTGGTGGCCAACTCTGAAAAAGGACGTCTTGGAGTTTATTGCATCTTGCCCAAAGTGTGCCCAACATAAAGTATCCCGCCAGTCGCCTGCGGGGCAACTGGTTCCACTATCCGTTCCCCGTCGACCATGGACCCACTTGTCGATGGATTTCATTACAGACTTACCCATGTGCAACAAGTTCAATACCATCTGGGTGGTAGTTGACCGGTTCACCAAGATGGCACACTTCATTCCTCTCACCGGTCTTCCGTCAGCTTCCAAATTGGCTCAAGTATTCATACAAGAGATCTTCCGACTCCACGGTCTTCCTGAAGAAATTATCTCTGATCGAGGAGTTCAATTCACAGCCAAATTCTGGCGAAGTTTATGTCAAGTCCTCCAAGTCAAGCTAAAGTTTTCCACGGCTTACCATCCTCAGACCAATGGTCAAACCGAGAGGGTGAATCAGGACTTGGAGGCCTTCCTCCGCATCTATGTGTCCTCCTCTCAAGATGACTGGGTTCAATTACTTCCCTGGGCCGAGTTCTGTCATAACAACCAGTATCATTCTTCATCTGCTTCAACACCATTCTTCACTAACTTTGGATTCCACCCTAAAGTCCCTGAGTTCCAACCGCTTCCAGCAACTTCTGTTCCCGCAGTGGATATCACCTTGCATCAGTTTGCCAATATCTGGAAGAGCGTACGATCAGCTCTGCTCAAGGCATCGTTCAGGTACAAGAAGTTTGCGGATAAGAAGCGTCGAGCAGTTCCTGCTCTCAAGGTGGGTGATCGGGTATGGTTATCCACGAAGAATTTGAGGTTAAGAGTTCCCAGTATGAAGTTTGAACCTCGCTATATCGGTCCTTTCAAGATTGAACAAGTCATCAATCCTGTTGCTTACAAACTCCAGTTGCCTCCCTTCTTAAAAATACCCAGGACATTCCATGTTTCCCTGTTGAAACCGCTGATCTTGAATCGGTTTCATTCCTCACTTCCTCCAACTCCGAAAGTCCAAACTCAACGAGGCGTTGAGTATGAAGTGGCCAAGATCCTGGACTCACGTCACCGTTACGGTCAACTACAATATCTTATTGACTGGAAGGGTTATGGTCCTGAGGAACGTTCATGGACCAATGCTTCTGATGTCCATGCTCCTGCCTTGGTCCGGAGATTCCATTCCAAGTTTCCTCAAAAGCCAAAGAAGTGTCCTGGGGCCACTCCTAAAGGGGGGGGTGCTGTCACGATCCGGGTATCTGGACGCCATTTCTTACCCATCAGATGCCTCCTAAGGCTGGCTCAGCGCTCCAGGACCGGATCCCATCTGTTATCCTGATGTGTACATTCCTGTATCCTCTCCTGTCACTCTGGGACGCTGTCACAGTAAACGCCATATTACACCTGGCATGGCGTCTCCCGCGGCCTCCGCCGCCGTCCCTGAACTTCTGCATGCAGAATGTCTGAGTGGCGATTACGTCAGCCGCGGCCTCCGCTGTGTCCGCGTGGTTGGATGTGCATCTGTCAGCCTGGCGCCTCCTGTCTCCGGTGGCCGGCGCCGCCATTACTGTTTTCATTACCACATGGATTACAAACCAAACTTCCCTCCAAGTGTCTGCATGGGCGCAGCCATCTTGGATTCTGTCAGCTGATCATTTCCACCAATCTGTTCTCAGTATTGATAATCTGCATAATTGCCTAGCCAATCCCTTCCTTGCTGCAGGTATAAATACACTGTGCCTGAGCAAGGAAGGCGTCAGTGCTTTGGTTGTCAAACCTAGTTCCTGTTTGTCTCTCTCCTGTGATTGTCTTCCAGGTTCCAGCTCCTGTCTCAAGACTTCCACCATAGAGACCCGCACCAGCATTCCACCTGCGGTGTAGCCTGACTCTCCAATCCATTGTGGATTCATCTGTTTCCAGCTACAACATTACCTGCTTCCAGCTCAGCTTCCAGCAGAGTACAGCTTCCCTTAAAGGGCCGGTGTCCTTTCTACACTTTACCACTCTCCACCGGTATTATTATTTCTCCGCTCTCAAGTTCTACATTTCAGTTCATATTTCATCGCTCCCAAGTTCATTTATTATTTAACTGGTTCCAGCCAGTATCCACTCCGTGCTAACAACAGTCTGGTTCCAGCCAGTATCCACAGCAGCTGTTTTATCTTCAGCAACCCAGCTTTTCCTGGAACACCAGCTGGCACAATCCTGGGTTATCTTTATTGCTACAGTCGGGCCTGGTAAGGACTTTCCATCTAGAAGATCATAAGAACTATCTCACACTACCAGTGCCCTGTGGCTCCTGCCATCCTGTAGTACCCAGGAACTGTATTTATTCTTTGCTGACTTTTACGTTTTCTTTTACTGCTGCTGTGTTGCGGAGTTGTCATAATAAACATCATTGACTTTTATCCAAGTTGTCGTGGTCACGCCTTCGGGCAGTTATTATTTATGTTACTTACATGTCCAGGGGTCTGATACAACCTCCCAGGTTCCGGTACATCTCAGCCCCTACAACTGAGGCTGCCTCCCGTCAGCTCAGGCCCTCAGTTGTGACACTCTGCTTCTCATACCCAAGGTATTGAGAATTATAAGACGTAGAGGAGTAAGAACTATACTCGTGGCTCCGGATTGGCCAAGAAGGACTTGGTACCCGGAACTTCAAGAGATGCTCACAGAGGACTCATGGCCTCTGCCGCTAAGAAGGGACTTGCTTCAGCAAGTACCATGTCTGTTCCAAGACTTACCGCGGCTGCGTTTGACGGCATGGCGGTTGAACGCCGGATCCTAAGGGAAAAAGGCATTCCGGAAGAGGTCATTCCTACCCTGGTCAAAGCCAGGAAGGAGGTGACCGCACAACATTATCACCACATGTGGCGAAAATATGTTGCGTGGTGTGAGGCCAGGAAGGCCCCATGAAGAAATTTCAACTCGGTCGTTTCCTGCATTTCCTGCAAACAGGAGTGTCTATGGGCCTCAAATTGGGGTCCATTAAGGTTCACATTTCGGCCCTGTCGATTTTCTTCCAGAAAGAATTGGCTTCAGTTCCTGAAGTCCAGAAGTTTGTCAAGGGAGTACTGCATATACAACCCCCTTTTTGTGCCTCCAGTGGCACTGTGGGATCTCAACGTAGTTCTGGGATTCCTAAAATCACATTGGTTTAAACCGCTCAAATCTGTGGATTTGAAATATCTCACAGGGAAAGTGACCATGCTGTTGGCCCTGGCCTCGGCCAGGCGAGTGTCAGAATTGGCGGCGTTTGTCTCAAAAAAGCCCATATCTGATTGTCCATTCGGACAGGGCAGAGCTGCGGACTCATCCCCAGTTTCTCCCTAAGGTGGTGTCAGTGTTTCACCTGAACCAGCTTGTGGTACCTGCGGCTACTAGGGACTTGGAGGACTCCAAGTTGCTAGATGTTGTCAGGGCCCTGAAAATATAGTTTCCAGGACGGCTGGAGTCAGGAAAACTGACTTGCTGTTATCCTGTATGCACCCAACAAACTGGGTGCTCTTGCTTCTAAGCAGACGATTGCTAGTTGGATGTGTAGTACAATTCAGCTTGCACATTCTGTGGCAGGCCTGCCACAGCCAAAATATGTAAATGCCCATTCCACAAGGAAGGTGGGCTCATCTTGGGCGGCTGCCCGAGGGGTCTCGGCTTTACAACTTTGCCGAGCTGATACTTGGTCAGGGGCACACCCTGACTGAGGAGGACCTGGAGTTCTCTCATTCGGTGCTGCAGAGTCATCCGCACTCTCCCGCCCGTTTGGGAGCTTTGGTATAATCCCCATGGTCCTGACGGAGTCCCCAGCATCCACTTAGGACGTCAGAGAAAATAAGAATTTACTTACCGATAATTCTATTTCTCGTAGTCCGTAGTGGATGCTGGGCGCCCATCCCAAGTGCGGATTGTCTGCAATACTTGTACATAGTTATTGTTACAAAAATCGGGTTATTATTGTTGTGAGCCATCTTTTCAGAGGCTCCGCTGTTATCATGCTGTTAACTGGGTTCAGATCACAGGTTGTACAGTGTGATTGGTGTGGCTGGTATGAGTCTTACCCGGGATTCAAAATCCTTCCTTATTGTGTACGCTCGTCCGGGCACAGTATCCTAACTGAGGCTTGGAGGAGGGTCATAGGGGGAGGAGCCAGTGCACACCACCTGATCCTAAAGCTTTTACTTTTGTGCCCTGTCTCCTGCGGAGCCGCTAATCCCCATGGTCCTGACGGAGTCCCCAGCATCCACTACGGACTACGAGAAATAGAATTATCGGTAAGTAAATTCTTATTTTTTTGGGGCGCGCCTTCGACGCGTAGTCCCTATTTTACGTATGGGTGGGGGGCACCATTTAAATTTCTGGCACAGGGCACCAAAATGTCAACTTACGTCTCTGTCTGTGTATATAATGTAATGTATTATGGTGCTATATATATATATATATATATATCACACAATCGCACACCAGAGTATATACTTTAGGTTTTCTATTCGTCCGTCTCTTCTCACCAGTGTACAGTACACACTACCATAATATATAGTGCACCTATTATTACTCTAGTGTACCTATATTATTACTCTTTTTGTTTTTGATTGGTTTTAGTACTATAGTTTTCATCAGGACACACCCCTTAGTGGCAATAAATCCCCTTATAGGTGGACCTAGACACGCCCTTTCGGTGGAGCATGACACCCCCCCTCCCCAACGGAAAGCGCTGCGTGTTCTGCTGCCACCTGTAATCTCCCTGAAACTAGTTTTCAAAAGTAGGCAAGTATGACCAGATGTAACATCAATCAATTAACTCTATATAGATAGTGATGATCACTGACAAAAGTGGGTATCTGAATTGTTACATACAGTAATAGAAGAGTCATATGTATTAAGCCTTGGACAGAGATAGTACCAGCCAATCAGCGCCTAACTGCCATGTTACAGAGTGTGTTTGAAAAATTACAGTTAGGATCTGGTTGATTGTTACATTGGGGGCTATTCAGAGTTGGTTGCAGATTTTGCTCTCGCAGCAAAATCTGCGACCATATACTCACATGCCAGGAGCCACCCAGCATAGGAAAAGGCCACCCAGCATGTAAGCACCGCCCATTGATGCTTTCGCAATTTAATTGCGAACACATTGAATATAGGTCGACCCATGCCTGTGCAACCTGGCTGCATATTCAGGGACACCGCCTCCATGTTTCCATACGCAGGAAATGCAGGCAACATCATAGGCAGGCCCTGAAAATGCCCATGACGTGCCTACGTTTCCTGATCTCCCCCCATAACGCCGCGTCACCACCCCCGGACACCTATCGCCTGTCAGTCATCATACGATCGCATACTTCCGTGATGAGAATATAATAGGGTGTGAGAATCAGGAAGTGAGAGATTTTGTTGGAGTTCTCTTGTTTTGTTTTGTTTTTGTTAAAGTGGCAATCATTTACATCTCAAAACCAGGTCGATTTTGCCATGTAAATGATTGCCACTTGAAAAAAACAGGAGAAATCTCACAAAATGTCTCACTTCCTGATTCTCGCACTCTAATTTATTCTCCCCAGCACCATCAGACAAGCCAGCTCCATTCGGGCGCGAATGGCTGCCGATATATGCATTTCAGCTCGCACCCCCCGGCGTGAAATGTGACTCGTTTGGGCGCCCAAACAGCACTTTTCGCAATCGTGCCCACGGCTCCTGGCACATTAGATGGGAGATTAGGCGCGATAATTTAATTTGTGAATTTGATTAATACTTGAATACAATACTTTAGATTCTCTACTCAACCACTTTAAAATAGCAGACGAGATTTTCCTCATATTTAAGATATTTATAGGACATTTATGGGTCACATTCAAGATAAGACATTTAAAAGTGAAATTTTCACCAAACGCTCAGTCTAGCAAATACTGTATCATGGGGAAAAGGGGCATTGAGCTTTTCGATTAAATTTTTCACTTCTCTTTCTTTACTCCCATTTCAATATTCCGCAAGGGAATTTTTTTAATCTTAGATGTATATTTTCAGTTGAAATGAACAAAGAATATTTTATTCTAATTAGTTTTATATGTTGTCAGTTGTCACCTTCAAAACAGATAATAGAATATTTCTACGAGCTTTAATGAGAACTTTTCTCAATAGAAACCTGCTTACAATAGATTTCTGTTTTCAATGTATTATTGAACATTGTTATTGGTGTTTGAATATTTCATAATATACAGTATGTGTTTGTTTTCCAGTTACAGTAAATACCAGGGGTGGCCAAACTCTATCCTCAAGGATCCATAACAGCACATGTTTTCAAGAACAACTTTGGATATTTTAAAATGTGTCAGTTAGTAATGAATGCACCTGTGCACCAGTTAGGAGATTCAGAAACCATGAAATGTTAGGGGTCCTTGAGGACTGAGTATGGCTACTCTTTCTGGACAATGGCACTTAACAAAATGCAACCTACAGTATAATTTCTCGTACGTCCTGGAGGATGCTGGGGTCACATCAAGAACCATGGGGTATAGACGGGATCCGCAGGAGACATGGGCACTTTAAGACTTTCAAATGGTGTGACCTGGCTCCTCCCTCTATGCCCCTCCTCCAGACTCCAGTTTAGAATCTGTGCCCAGGCAGACTGGATGCACACTGAGGAGCTCTACTGAGTTTCTCGGAAAAGACTTATATTAGGTTTTTTATTTTCAGGGAGAACTGCTGGCAACAGTCTCCCTGCTTCGTGGGACTTAGGGGAGAAAAGTTAGACCTACTTCTGTGAGTTTAAAGGCTCTGCTTCTTTGGCTACAGGACACCATTAGCTCCTGAGGGTTTGGAACACTAGGTACGCCTAGGGGTTCATTCCAAGAGCCCGCCGTCACCCCCCTTGCAAAGCCAGAAGTCAGAAGACAGGTGAGTAGAAGAAGATCAGAAGACTTCAGTGACGGCTTTGAGGTACCGCACAGCGATCGCAAGCTGCGCGCCATGCTCCCCCTGGCAAACTCCCTCTGTGTCTCCCTGACAGACTTTACTGTGGGCATGTCCCCTATAGCCCAGTGTAATGTCGGTGGGTGTTTGGTACACATGTGTCGGCATGTCTGAGGCTGAGTGCTCTTCCCACAATGCCGGCACCGCCGACTCTGATGGTACTTGGTACATGTGTGTCAACATGTCGGTAGATGAATGTTTTTCCCAAGAAAAAACTATATGGGGGACACAGACGTGTGTGGGTGGCCCTGTCGGCACCACCAATATCTGACTGGGTAAAAATTTGCATGATAATGTGATGCATAAGGGCTATACGTATATATATGTATATGTACGAAAATCTGTGAATAAGATTAAAACGTTGAACTTTATATTGGGGTCCGTGTGATTATTACAAGTCGTCGTGAGTGCCGCCTTTCCCTGCTATATATATATATATATATATGTATACATACATATATATATATAGTAAGGTTGCATAAATCTGTGTCCCAGACACAGACGTAAAAATATCTATGGAGGATGTCATGTTCATAGCTATATTTCCCTCAGACCCCTCGGGGTCGTAAAAAAGGTTATTTTGCCCAGTTGCTACTCCCTGATATCGACACGGATACGGTTTCCTCTGTCGATCGTAATGTTTCCTGATTAGATCAAAAAAAAAAAAAAAAAAAAAAAGCATTCAGTACATGAAGAATTTATTAACGTCACTAAGGACCCTGCTGTTCCTGACAAAAGGGTCTATATATGTGGATGTATATTTATATGTCTGTGTATATATATATATATATATATATAATACAAAAATATCCTTATCTTGCGCTCGCAGAACCAGCAGCACTACAGGCGAGACCTCCGTTGCCGGATCTCAGACAAACATAAGATAGAAAACACAAATCCTGAGCGCGCTCTGTTTGATGTATAGATATAGCGGAAGTCCTTCCAAGTAGGTGTATCTTATACTTTGGATAATTGGATTTCTTGGGTTCCTTAGCAAGGTGTGCGCTTGGCGAAGGGAGTAATTTTCCTAACTGGAATACTGACTAATGACTGATAAACCCTATCAGTCATTAGTCAGTATTCCAGTTAGGAAAATTACTCCCTTCGCCAAGCGCACACCTTGCTAAGGAACCCAAGAAATCCAATTATCCATAGTATAAGATACACCTACTTGGAAGGACTTCCACTATATCTATACATCAAATAGAGCGCGCTCAGGATTTGTGTTTTCTATATATATATATATATAAAAAACAATTATAATGGAAGCTGAGGTAACGTTCCTCCTCATGTGCTGAGCGCTCTGTTTGAAAAAGTCTGGGTCAGCCCTGACAAGATGGTTTCAAATCCTCAAAAGGATTCAGATTGTTTATTCTTTTCCCACCGCGGATAGAATAAAATGTGAGTCACCCCCTGTTCTGCACGGGGCCCTGTCACAAATCCAGCGGATCGTATGCAGGAAGCTACGTTATATTCTAGTTATGTGTCCACGCGTGCGTTAGTTAGACCTGCCATTACATACGCATGGGGGAGTAGTAGTATTCAAAAATGGTCGGTTACCTTGTCATCCGATATAGATACCCTGGGGAGAGATGGGATACTCCTTACGTTGGGTCATATCAAGGACACTGCAGCATACTTTTGTGCGACTGCAAGGGATATAGGACTCTTGGGTTCGCGGGACAATTCCATGGCGGTCTCGGCTAGGAGGGCGTTGTGGATTCACCAGTGCAATGCTGATGCTGACTCCGAGAAGAAATGGAGTCTCTTCCCTATGAAGGTGAAGCCTGGTTTGGTGACGGCCTAGTTAATTCGATCTCGGCAGATGCTGCTGGTAAGTCTACCTTCTTGCCCTATGTTCCCTCACAACGGATGATGACGCATCATGGTCGGATGCAGTCATTTCGGGCCAATAGATACAGATTTCTCTTTTTTCTTGGCAGGTGGAGATAGGAGAAAAGGGAAGAGGTCAGCAGCCTCTTCAAGATTACAGGAGCAGAAATCATCCCCTGTTTCTGCCACATCCACCGCATGACGCTGGGACTCTCTTGCGGGAGCCCACACAGGTGGGGACATGTCTAAACCTGTTCAGTCAGTCCTGGAACGGAGTTGGACCTGTGGGTTTTAAGAATAGTGTCCCAAGGGTGCATACTGGAGTTTTCCAGACGTTTCCCCTCACCGATTATTCAAATCGGCCTTACCGATTCTCCTCCGGACAGGGAGGTAGTGTGCGACGCAATACAAGGGTTGTGTCAGGATCAGGTTATTGTCCTGGTTTCCCCTGTCACAATAGGGAGAAGGCTGTTGTTCAAGCCTCTTCGTGCTCCTGAAACAAGACGGATCAGTCAAACCAATCCTAAATCTGAAATCCCTCAATTTCTACTTAAAGAGGATTGTCATTACCAATTTCACCAGGGTGATGGCGGTAATGATGGTTCTCCTT
The DNA here is from genome assembly GCF_028390025.1 of Pseudophryne corroboree. Lineage (NCBI taxonomy): Eukaryota > Metazoa > Chordata > Amphibia > Anura > Myobatrachidae > Pseudophryne > Pseudophryne corroboree. Next base: position 691,654,485 of record NC_086445.1, on the reverse strand, counting down.
CGCTAGTAAGGAGTCACAATTATCCCGTACTGGGTCGGTCTCCTGATAATGGCGAGATCAAGAAATCAGTTGGTGCAGAATGTGGCACTCTCCCTGATAGTTCTTCAACAACAGGGTTGGCTCATGAACTTGCCAGAACCACTGTCGGTCCCAATGACGTGGTTGTTGGTTTTGGGAATAATATTAGATACAGAACTACAGAGAGTTTTGCTTCCAGTGGAAAAGGCTCTGAAGATCCAGAGTCTGGTCAGACCAGCAAGAGTGTCAATCCATTAAGAATACCAAATTGATTTCTCACAAATATTTAAAATGCCCGCTCTAATATATATTGCAGACGCCAGGCGCATCTTATTACCATATACGATAAAAGTGCACTGTACATCGCAAAACACTGTATCCCATAAGAGAAAACAATACACCCACACATTATCTGAGTTCCAAAGCTCATTGATGTATATATTTGTTATTAAAAAGGATATGGATTCAATATATATATTACAAAGTACAGTATACCTATAGTTACATGGTTACACTCACACAGTAAGCAGTTAAAACATACAATTACATACAGTTACATACAGTTACATGCCAGCGATACAATACCATTATCCTTAAGTTATATAAATTCGTCTTTCCATATCACTCTCTCTCTCTCTGTAAAGTAATGCTGGGACTCCATCTTCCTCTGAGACCTTACAGCAACTCTGAGACCAAAAACAGGAACTACCTTCCTGTGTGATCAGCAAAATGTGTTAACTAGTTTCTGGGGGAGGGGACTCACAATGAGTCACCAGTTCCTTTGTATATGCTGAACAGGTTCAGCCTTGGGGACGTCCAAAGGGGCTGGCCTGAGTTTCCTGTTCATTACCTCTTTGGAGTATCTATTGTTCTAATAAAAGTGATTTTAGCTTTTATACATATAATCATAACTATTTGTTGCAATGTCCTACAATTTAATAACAAGTATCAAATTAATCTACACATTAAGCTGGTTGTTTTAACAGTAAACACGACAGGTCTATCTTCGATGGTTGCGGCCTAAGAGGCCATTCAGTTAGCAGGTTCCATGCCAGGGTGTTTCTAGTGGGACCTGTTGGACAAGTGGTCCGGCTCCCGCCTACACATACAACGGAGGATAATCCTGTCTTCCAAGACCAGAATCTCACTCCTGGGGTGGCTGCGCAGTGCTCACCTCCTAGAGGGGCGCAGGTTCGGGATCCAGGACTGGATCCTAGTGACCACGGATGCATGCCTCCGAGGCTGGGGAGCAGTCACATAGGGGGAAAAAACTTCCAAGGAAGATGGTCAAGTTAGGAAACTTGTCACCACATGAACGGTCTAGAGTTAAGGGCCGTTTACAACGATTTTCTGCAAACAAAACACAGAGCAGTAATGGCAGAAGCCGCAAGGATTTTCCGCTGGGGGAAAAAAAACATACAAGCGCTCTGTCAGCGAGGTTCGTTCCAAGAGTGGACAACTGGGAAGCAGACTTCCTCAGCAGACACGATCTCCATCCAGGAGAATGGAGCCTCCATCAAGAGGTCTTCACAGAAGTGACAAGACATTGGGGAATTCCTCAAATAGACATGATGGCGTCTCGTCTCAACAAGAAGCTTCAGAGATATTGTTCCAGGTCGAGAGACCCTCAAGCAACAGCAGTGGACGCCCTAGTGACACCGTGGGTGTTTCGGTCGGTGTACGTGTTTCCTCCGCTTCTACTCATTCCAAAAGTGATAAAGATTATAAGAAGAACAAAGGTTCAAGCGATCCTCATTGTTCCAGATTGGCCAAGGAGGGCTTAGTATCCAGATCTTCAGGAATTACTCATAGGAGATCCCTGGCCTCTTCCTCTGAGGGAGGATCTGTTACAGTAGGGGCCATGCGTGTTCCAAGACTTACCGCGACTTCGTTTGACGGCTTGGAGGTTGAACGCCGGATCCTAGCCCGAAAGGGTATTCCCAAGGAAGTTATCCCTACTCTTATTCAGGCCAGAAAAGGAGTAATGTCTAAACATTACCACCGTATTTGGAGAAGATACGTGTCTTGGTGTGAATCCAAGAAAGCTCCTACGGAAGAATTTCAGTTAGGACGTTTTCTCCATTTTCTACAAGCCGGTGTGGATGCGGGCCTAAAGTTGGGCTCAATTAAAAGTTCAAATTTCGGCTTTATCAGTTTTCTTCCAAAAACAATTGGCCTCATTTCCAGAAGTTCAGACCGTCGTGAAAGGCGTATTGCACATCCAACCTCCTTTTGTGCCCCCTGTGGCACCATGGGATCTTAAGTGGTGTTGCAGTTCCTTCGATCTCCTTGGTTTGAACCTTTACAGGAGGTAGAGTTGAAAATCCTTGCTCGTAAAGTGGTCATGCTGTTGGCTTTGGCATCCGCACGGCGGGTGTCTGAATTGGCGGCCTTGTCTCACAAAAGCCCTTATTTGATCTTCCATGAAGATAGAGCAGAATTGAGGACTCGTCAACAGTTTTCTGCCGAAAGTGGTTTAATCGTTCCACTTGAACCAAATTATTGTGGTACCAGTGGCTACTGACGCCTTGCTGGAATCGAAGCCTCTCGATGTAGTAAGAGCTTTGAAGTTTTATGTCGCCAGGACGGCTCAGTTTAGGAAAACAGAGGCTCTGTTTGTCTTGTATGCTCACAATAAAATTGGGGCTCCTGCTTCCAAGCAGTCTATTGCGCGCTGGATCTGTCATACGATTCAGCAGGCTCATTCTACGGCTGGATTGCCGTTACCGAAATCGGTGAAGGCCCATTCTACCAGGAAGGTGGGCTCGTCCTGGGCGGCTGCCCGGGGGGTCTCGGCATTACAACTTTGCCAAGCAGCTACTTGGTCGGGTTCAAACACCTTTGCGAAGTTCTACAAGTTTGATACCCTGGCTAATGAGGACCTCATGTTTGGTCAATCGGTGCTGCAGAGTCATCCGCACTCTCCCGCCCGTTCTAGAGCTTTGGTATAAACCCCATGGTTCTTGATGTGACCCCAGGATCCTCTAGGACGTATGAGAAAATAGGATTTTAATACCTACCGGTAAATCCTTTTCTCTTAGTCCGTAGAGGATGCTGGGCGCCCGTCCCAGTGCGTACTGTATCTGCAGTTATTGGCTGTGGTTACACACAGGTTGTGTTTCGATTTTTGGCAGCATATTGCTGCAAAATTCTTCATTCCGTTGGCTTGTATTCTGTTGAATTCCACGTTCTGCGGCATGCTTGAGGTGTGAGCTGGTAAGATGCTCACCGTGGTTTAACAATAAATCCTTTACTCAAAATGTCCGTCTCCCTGGGCACAGTTCCTTAAACTGGACTCTGGAGGAGGGGGATAGAAGGAGGAGCCAGGTCACACCATTTGAAAGTCTTAAAGTGCCCATGTCTCCTGCGGATCCCGTCTATGCCCCATGGTTCTTGATGTGACCCCAGCATCCTCTACGGACTAAGAGAAAAGGATTTACCGGTAGGTATTAAAATCCTATTTTAAATATTAACAAAGACGCATAGACTTTCCAAAAAAGGGGTAAACAGTTATTTCAAGTGAAACAAGTGGCAGAGAAATCAAACCCTTAACTTACTGATCAGTCAAAACAGAATAAGGATTCTATTAACTATTAAAGAGGTAATGGGGGTAATTCAGAGTTGTTCGCAGCAGCAAATTTGTTAGCAGTTGGGCAAAACCATGTGCACTGCAGGTGTGGCAGATATAACATTTGCAGAGAGAGTTCGATTTGGTTGGGTTATTTTGTTTCTGTGCAGGGTAAATACTGTCTGCTTCATTTTTACACTGCAATTTAGAGTTCAGTTTGAACACACCACACCCTAATCTAACTCTCTCTGCACATGTTATATCTGCCCCCCCCTGCAGTGCACATGCACAACTTTGAATTAGGCCCAATGTCCTCTCAGATGGTACTCTCAAAAGGTGCTGGGGTTGCTGACATATCAGATGGTGCTGGGGGCACTGACCTCTCAGATGGTGCCGAGTGTGTTGGCCTCTCAGTTGTTGCTGGGAGTGCAGGCCTCTCATTTGTTACCGGGGGTTGCTGGCCTGTCAGTAAGTGCTGGGGCCCTGCAGGACTGTCAGTTGTTGCTGGGGTCCTCTGGCCTGTCTGATCGCTCTGGGGACCTGCTGGCTTGTCTGATGGTGCTGGGGGCTTTCTGGAATGTCAGATGTGGCTAGGGGCCTACTTGCCTGTCTGATGGTACTGGGGACCCACTGGCCTGACTGATGGAGCTGGGCCCCTGCTGACTTGTCTGATGGTGTTGGGGGCCTGCTGGCCTGTCAGAAGGAGCTGGGGCTCTTGGACCCCGCTGGCCTGGCTGATGGTGCTAGGAGCCCTCTGGCCTGTCTGATGGTGCTGAGGGCCCTCTGTCCTGTCTGAAGGTGCTAGGGGCATGCTGGCCTGTCTGATCGCTCTGGGGACCTGCCGGCTTGTCTGATGGTGCTGGGGGCTTTCTGGACTGTTAGATGTGGCTAGGGGCCTACTTGCCTGTCTGATGGTTCTGGGGACCCACTGGCCTGTCTGATGGAGCTAAAAACTGCTAGCGAGCGATCAACTCGGAATGACCCCCTCTGTGTCATATGCTGCAGAGGAAGTTTCCTCTCAGGAGGAATTCACTCCATGTACACAGGAATGTAATGTCTTGTCTCAGATCCCTATTACTGAGCCTGAGTGGTTGACCTCAATTAAAGGAATGATCTCTCAGATATCTACTAGGGTAGCACATAACTGAGACTGAAACTCAGGTGTTAAAGAAATCTATGGCAGTTTGGTGAGGTTCTGTTCCTATGGCTGCAAAATCTCCTAGCATGTTCCCACAGAAACGTGCACTTGCCCAGATTATGCAAGATGATATGGATACCGACTCTGATACAGCAGACGGTGATGGGGACATGCTGAGGGCTGGCGGCATCCCTAGCAAAGGGGGTGCAGCTCATGATTGAGGCCATTAGAGATGTGTTAAACATTACCGACACACCACCTGAGTGAGGCTTACTTCACTGACAATAAGAAAGCCTCGCTAACCTTCCCTGCGTCTAAAGAATGAAACGCTATATTTGAAAAATCCTTAGAAAGCCCGGAGAAAAAATTCCAGGTCCCAAAAAGGGTTCTGGTTGCTTTTCCTTCCCTGAGGAGGATAGAAAAAAATTGGAAACCACACCCATAGTTGACGCATCTGTCTCCAGACTGTCTGAAAAGGTGGTTTTACCTGTCTCTGGATCTACTGCGTTAAAAGAACCGGCTGATCGTAAGACTGACACTACGCTCAAATCCATATACACTGCGTCAGGAGTGGCATTAAGGCCCACTATTGCCTGTGCATGGATTTCTAAAGCCATAGTAAAGTGGTCAGGCACATTACTAGAGGATTTGGATACAATGGATAGAAGTGACATTGAATTGTTTTTACGTAACATACAGGATTCTGCGGGGTTCATGGTGGAGTCCATGAAGGACCTGGGTACGCTGATTGCACGGATAACTCCATGTCGGTATCAGCTCGCAGGGGACTCTGACTACGCCAATGGTCTGCAGACGCGGAATCCAGGAGAAGTGTGGAGAACCTACCCTACACAGGTCAGGCTGTATTTGGGGAAGCGTTGGATGCGTGGATTTCCACGACAACCGTGGGTAAGTCACCTTTTCTTCCCTCTGCTACACCTACGAAGAAACCATTTTCTTCAGCAGCATCGTAGTCCTTTCGGACTGCTAAGACAAAAAAGTCAGAGCCTCCTACAACTTTCTCTAGAGGTGGTCGGGCGAAACCTGCTTCTGGTTCCTCAAAATCCTCAGCATGACGGTGGACCGTACAGCCTGGAGGACGGGCTGGTGGGTGCGAGACTCAGACGTTTCAGCCACGTCTGGGTGTCGTCCGGCCTGGATCCCTGGGTAAAGGATATTGTGTCCCAGGGGTACAGACTGGAGTTTCAAGAACTCCCACCTCACTGTTTCTTCAAATCAGGCTTGCCAGCTTTGCTGACAGACAGGGCTATCCTACAGGAAGCCATCCTAAAATTGGAAAAGTCACAGGTCACTTTTCCAGTTCCACCTCATATGCAAAACAGGGTTATTATTCGAGCCTTTTCGTGGTACCGAAACTGGGTGGTTCGGTCAGACCGATTTTGAACTTGAAATCGTTAAACCCTTTTCTGAGGGTGTTCAAATTCAAAATGGAGTCTCTCAGAGCAGTGATCTCAGGTCTGGAGGAGGGAGAGTTTCTGGTATCCCTGGATATCAATGATGCGTACCTCCACATTCCGATTTGGCCGCCGCACCAGGCTTATCTCAGATTTGCACTGTTGGACAGTCACTATCAATTTCAGGCACTGCCATTCGGCCTCTCCACAGCACCGAGCGTGTTCACCAAGGTGATGGCGGAGGTGATGGTTCTCCGCGGACAGGAGGTGAACATAATTCCATATCTGGACGATCTGCTGATAAAGACACCGTCCAGGGAGACGTTGCTGCAGTCCATTGCTCTTACGACTCATCTGCTCAGGGTACACGGTTGGATCCTGAACCTTCCAAAGTCACATTTGGAGCCGACAAGGAGATTATCTTTTCTGGGGATGATCCTCGAAACGGAAGTGCAGATGGTGTTTCTACCGGAGGAGAAAGTGTTGGTGATTCAAACAATGGTCCGGGATGTCCTGAAGCCAGCCCGGGTATCGATTCATCAGTGCATTCGCCTTCTGGGGGAGATGGTTGCCTCCTACGAGGCTCTACAGTACGGAAGATTTCATGCTCGGTCCTTCCAACTGGATCTCCTAGACAAGTGGTCAGGATCTCACCTACACATGCACCAGAGGATACGTCTGTCGCCGAAAGCCAGGATTTCGCTCCTCTGGTGGCTGCAAATGCCTCACCTTCTGGAGGGCCGCAGGTTCGGGATTCAGGACTGGATCCTTCTAACCACAGATGCAAGTCTCCGGGGTTGGGACGCAGTCACTCAAAGGGAAACCTTCCAAGGAAGGAGGTCAAGCCTAGAATCCAGTCTTCCAATAAACATTCTGGAACTAATAGCCGTCTACAGCGGTCTTCTCAAAGCGGCTCCTCTTCTGCGAGATCGAGCCATTCAAGTGCAGTTGGACAATGTCACGACGGTGGCCTACATAAACAGACAGGGCGGAACGAAGAGCCGAGCTGCAATGTTAGAGGTAACAAGAATCATCCTCTGGGCAGAAAAACACGCGTTGGCGCTGTCAGCAATTTTCATTCCGGGAGTAGACAACTGGGAAGCGGACTTCTTCAGCAGACACGATCTCCATCCAGGAGAGTGGGGCCTCCATCCGGAGGTGTTCACAGAGGTGACAGATCTTTGGGGTGTACCTCAAATAGACATGATGGCCTCCCGTCTCAACAAGAAGTTTCGTAGGTATTGCTCCGGAACTGCTAAACTGCCAAATTCGGGGCAGTTCCGGAGCTCTGATCTGCATTTCCCTCATAAGATCTGGGAGGGTAACTCCATACATGCCTGGGTTGATGTCCTATCCACTCTTGTGGTTACATGCTTTTAATCATCTGTGTTTGTGAGTGTATTGCAATAAATTTTTATGTCATTTTTCTGGCTATATTGCACTATATTCTTTTCTTTTTGAGATATTGAAAAGGAAAAGTACTGATATTGATCAATTCCAATCTGGTATGAACACCTATATTGAAGAGAAGGAAACTTTCTGAATATAAGACACCAGGAGTGCAACACCAGTTTAATTATTGTTGGGACACTGGAAGAACGTTTATGAGAAAGATCTCACTGTATGATGTGGATAATTATTCTCATGTAAGATACACATTTTTAGAGGTGTGGATATGGGCCTGAGGCTGGGATCCGTAAAGGTCCAGATTTCGGCCCTATCCATTTTCTTCCAGAAACAACTGGCTGCCCTCCCTGAGGTTCAGACTTTCTTGAAAGGGGTTCTGCACATCCAGCCTCCCTTTGTGCCACCTACGGCATCCTGGTATCTTAACGTGGTGTTGCAGTTCCTCCAGTCGGATTGGTTCGAGCCTCTACAGGAGGTTGAGGTCAAGTTTCTCACATGGAAGGCTGTCACTTTGTTGGCCTTAGCTTCTGTTAGACGTGTGTCGGAGTTGGGAGCTTTGTCTTGTAAAAGCCCCTACCTGATCTTCCATGAAGACAGGGCTGAGCTTCGTACACGTCAGCAGTTTCTTCCTATGGTTGTGTCGGCTTTTCATATCAACCAACCTATTGTGGTGCCAGTTGCTACTGACTCCTCAATTACTTCAAAGTCCTTGGATGTTGTAAGGGCTCTGAAAATGTATGTGAAGAGGACTGCTCGTCACAGAAAATCGGACTCTCTGTTTGTCCTGTATGATCCCAAGAAAATTGGGTGTCCTGCTTCTAAGCAGACGATCTTTCGCTGGATCAGGTTTACTATCCAGCATGCATATTCTACGGCAGGCTTGCCGTGTCCAAAATCTGTTAAGGCCCACTCTACTCGTAAGGTGGGCTCTTCCTGGGCGGCTGCCCGTGGTGTCTCAGCTTTACAGCTTTGCCGAGCGGCTACTTGGTCTGGGTCGAACACGTTTGCTAAGTTCTACAAGTTCAATACTTTGGACTCTGAGGACCTAAAGTTTGGTCAATCAGTTCTGCAGGAGCCTCCGTGCTCTCCCTCCCGTTCTGGGAGCTTTGGTACATCCCCATGATACTAATGTGGACCCCAGCATCCTCTAGGACATAAGAGAAAATAGGATTTGAATTACCTACCAGTAAATCCTTTTCGCGTAGTCCGTAAAGGATGCTGGGCGCTCGCCCAGTGCTTTTTTATCCTGCAGTGCTTATTTGGTTCAGTACTGCTTTGTTCTTAGTTAAGTACTGCGTTATTACTTGAAAAAAGAGGGGTGAAATCCTTAATGGCGCTTCTAGTAAACCGATTGCTGCCTTCTTGGTCCAATGGTGGACTTATCCCAGGTAGTCCAAAAGTGGAACAGAAAGAGTTGTGGTGGTGTGGACTAGATGGCGCTATTGCTCAAGCGGTGATGGAGAATATGCGAGTGCTCATAAAAATACTTAGCTGTGCCGTCTCCAGACGAAAAGTCAAGGATGTTCTATGTTCAATTCTTGATGGAGAGCTCAACCGTGTTTGAAAAATAGGAAATTAAACAGAAGTATACAATGTGTAGTATTGTCGCGTGAAACAAAATGAAGAAATACGTAGTCTATGGTTTTTGCCGATATAGGCTAGTAGGCTTCACTAGGCAATGTAAATGGTCAGAGAATCGGTGATCTTTTTAAACCAAAATATGGAAACAGTATACTCATATAAACACACCTGACTTACAAAAAGACAGATGTTGGCATGCCCATAAGGGTATCTTTTCAAGGTGTGACGTGCTCTTTATCGATTGGTGGTTGAAGACCAGGGTCTAAATGGTATCTGCTATTGTGAGAGAGGGGCGTACCTAACACTCACGTGAGGGACAGTCGATATCCTCATATAGCGGTTTCTTTCAAGGACATCGTTCCAAAGGGGTTACCATGGTGGTTAAATATCAGATGCTGGAATACTCGACCATATGAAATGTGAAACAGAAGTACAAAATGTGTAGTATATCCAAAGAACGTGTGGTATCTTTACCACTGTTTATAGGCGTACTTAATTTCAAAATTTATAAGTATCTTTCTATGCTGGTAACGAAACCATAGAATTCCTATAAACACACCTGACTTACATAGAGACAGGTGTCTGGACGCCCATAACAGTATCTTTCATGAAATATGGGGTTCTCTATCAGTCAGTGGTAGATAGCCAAACTTATAATAGTGAGGGAGGCGTACCTAACACTCACGTGCAAAACGGTTAGTGTCCTCATATAGCGGTTTCTTTCAAGGACCTCGATCTAGGAGTAGTAAAAAGTAACATTTATTCAAAGTACATAACATAAAAAACAGGCTGATCTTAGCGTAAGAGTCCGGCTCTGATGGAAGTGAGAACAGTCTTGGAACAATAAGTGGCCAACTTTGAGGTTCCAAAAAAAAGTAATTATGACAAGGACCTACCTTCCTTCAGAGTCCAATAGACAGGTCCGCTGTTGAAGAGCCCCCTCTAAGCCAACGCGTTTCGAGTCAGGAGACTCTTTTTCAAGGCATGAGGGTCCAAACAAACAGGTTCCCCTATTTATAGCAAGACATAGTGACATCACTTCTGGTCACATGACCGGAACTAGATGCTGAAAGTTCAGAATTTAAAAGAATTAATAAAAAGTTCTTACTGTTTAGGATATGTGTTACCATATAAAATGCTCCATTATTGACATAAACAATGCTCATTTGGAATAATACCAGTTAAAAATAAGGATCAACTCTCCCTATGGATTGTGGGACATGTAGTCAAAAATGGGAGTAATTCATGAAAAAAACGTCCGTGACCGGAAGCCGCTAGGCTTCCTGGGTAATGTAGTCTATATACAGGAAGTGTATATCTGCTGGAGTCTTGATTTCCTTTCCAGTTTCTGAGGTTCCTATCCCATCTCCTTCTTTGATCACGTGGATTGGGTTCTCTGGTATTCCTCCAATTCTCTATGTTGTATTGTCTCCTTTTGCTAAAATGGGGATGATAGTCATGTCGTCCATCGGTGGACCTCATGGGGTGTCTTGATCTGAGAGGGCTATGCGTTCTTGGTTCATATCTTTGCTCTCTTGTGTTTGTTTCTCCTTTTTTTCGCTGTGTGGGATTTTTTCTAATGATTCCAAATTTATAATAATCGTAATCTCTCTGTAGTTTTCCTTGTTTTTTCTTTATCAGGAATTCAGTGTTTTTGCTTATGTTTTCGGTAATATCCTTTTCTAAATCAGCAAAAGTGGGTAGTTGGTTGTACGGTTGTATCAATGTTTGTAGTATCTCTATCCTTTCATTGGTTTCTTTAAGTTTAATCTTTCTTTCCTTCAGTGTGATAGACATAAGTGACAGAGAACATTTCTCCAAGACGGTGTTCCATTCGTTTTGAAATTCCTCTGACCCATCTTGAAACGTAGGTGGTTTGGTAATTCTTAGACCTTTGGGTATGATCTGTTCGGATAGATATTTTTCGAGGGTGGCAACTTCCCACCATAATCTGTTCTCCTTTAAAAGCCAATCGCATAGACGGTCCATTGCTGTCTCAAGATTGTCATCCCTCATTTCAATCTCGTCATCTTTGAAGTTCATCTTGAGTGCTTCCTCTATTCTTGCTGCTCTTCCCTCTCGATGCTTGAACATGATGCTGCCTTAAGGATTTCCAAGGGATATAGAACGAATTGAAAAAAGAGGGGTGAAATCCTTAATGGCGCTTCTAGTAAACCGATTGCTGATTACTTAAAGAGCATGAGGAAGGCTTAGGCCGTAGGCTTGTGGGCCATTACTTCAAAGGACATTATTCAAAGGATAACTACAAATTTAAAAATAATTTCGACGTTACACCGACGTTATTAGATATATTGGTCACATCTTCAACGGATATTGATTGTGAAGTGACTCCTCCTCCTTCTTCCTTTTCTTCAACAGGTAATTCCATCTTCTACACTCCTGCAGAATATTGCACTCAAATAACTGCTGGTAATTCCATCTTCTACACTCCTGCAGAACATTGCATTCAAATAACTGCTGGTAATTCCATCTTCTACACTCCTGCAGAACATTGCACTCAAATAACTGCTGGTAATTCCATCTTCTACACTCCTGCAGAACATTGCACTCAAATAACTGCTGGTAATTCCATCTTCTACACTCCTGCAGAACATTGCATTCAAATAACTGCTGGTAATTCCATCTTCTACACTCCTGCAGAACATTGCACTCAAATAACTGCTGGTAATTCCATCTTCTACACTCCTGCAGAACATTGCACTCAAATAACTGCTGGTGAATATATACTTGTCTAGGTTTATTGTAAATGAGAGCTGCAGATTATCACTACTGATTGCACTGAAATAGTAATTAGCAAATTGGGTGTTAAGAATTATAGCATTGCTATAGGCCAGAGGTTCCCAAACTGTGTGCCGTGGCTCCCTGGGGTGCCTCGGGACACTTGCAGGGGTGCCCTGGGTTGGTGGTCCAGGACCAATTCAAATTATTCATGGTCAATACAATAGGCAAAACCAGTGCTGGTGGCTGCCAGTCATAAAATATGTGGCCAAACAGAAGCAAATCTTGTCCCTCACCACATAACTGACCCTAAGGATGACATATAAACGCGATCTACTTAATGTAATATTTCTTTCTAAATTTCTCAATAAGAAATTTTTGGCCTAGGGGTGCCGTGAAAAAAACTCTGATATTCTAGGGCGCCGTGATTCAAAAAAGTTTGGAAACCACTGCTATAGGCATAAGGCATCTGCTTTTATATTAGATTGCTTATGCACATGATGGGTTGCTATTGATAAATTGGAATGTTATCTCCTGAGTATAGGCATGAGGGCATGACTGTGATAAATCTCGGTTGGTTGGTTTGTTTGCTTGTTTTCTTAAAACTTTTATTACTAGTCATTGCTGGGGGAGGGTTCATTGGAGTTTGGGTGTAATCAGTGTATTCACATGCTTGGTCCATTACTTAAAGAGCATGAGGAAGGCTTAGGCCGTAGGCTTGTGGACCATTACTTCAAAGGACATTATTCAAAGGATAACTACAAATGTAAAAATAATTTCGACGTTACACCGACGTTAAACCGAAGGAAAACAGAAGGACAACAATCAATCCACAATCTGGACCACTGAAGGACAGCTTTCAAACAAATGTGAGTCCAGTTCCTCTACACATCAAACTACTCCAGCCTGAGTAACCCATACTTATAACTTAAATCTGTGTTAGGAACGCTGCTAGACCTTTCCACTTCATCAGCAACTACTCAAATTTATGGCTATAGCTTACCAAAACCATCTGAATTCTCACCTGCACCAATGTTATCTGTCTTTTACACTATGAAAAGACATCCCCAATCTGCTCACTACAGCTCTCTCTTATGCAAACTCATGTATGTTTTTTTGATGTAATGATTGGCTTGTAATTGGCATTGCATGTGTGGGGAAGTTGCACAGTGAAACATAGTTTATTATTGCATGCTCTCTGGTGTTTACCTCCTTTGATCATTTGGTCATTGTGGTCAGGTGTACTATATCTTTACATTTAGGGAGGTGTATTCATGGTGTAAAGGACACAGTGTGATTCCTGATTAGTAAAAAAATATATATATATATATATATATATCAAACACTGAGCAACATCCCCAAACAGGTAATTTCAACTTTAAACTTTTATTTTGTACAGTCTGGACATGGCTACTAATAACAAATGCACAGACAAAATTCTTAAAGCTATGTGTGCAAATGCTAGGAGCTTAGGAGACAAAATTCCAGAGCTACTTATGATAATGACAAGGGATAACCTGGATTTTGTGGCAATTACAGAGTCATGGTGCAATGAAAATCATGACTGGGACATAGCTATACCAGGATACAATGTATTTAGGAAGGATAGAATAGGAGGAGGGGTAGCAATGTATGTGAAAAAAAGCATAAATGCTACTTTAATACAAAATATTGTAGACAAAACTGATGCCCTTTGGGTCACCATAGAAACCGGGGAGAAGGATGTTATTCGCATTGGGGTGATCTATAGACCACCAGGCCAGGGGCAGGATTTGGACAGGAACCTATTGTTGGACATCACTAAAATGGCTTTAAAGGGAGAAGTCATAATCATGGGAGACTTTAATTTACCTGATGTAAATTGGGAGGGGTCTTTTGCAAGTTCAGCTACAAGTGGCAAATTTCTACATTCCTTACAGGGAGCATCTCTCAAGCAATTGGTGATGGAGCCCACTCGCAAAGATTCAATATTAGATTTAATTCTTACAAATGGTGATAGGATAGCCGACATATATGTGGGTGAGCACCTGGGATCCAGTGATCATCAAGCAGTATGGTTTAGTATAAAGACTGGATCCAACTCCTGTCACACAAAAACAAAGGTGTTGGATTTTAGAAATGCTGATTTTGCAAAAATGGGGAGATGTTTAAGTGATTCATTGGCGGACTGGTGGAACTTGGAAGGAGTGCAGGAGAGGTGGGAAAAACTGAAAAGTGCAATACTAAGTGCAACTGATCTTTGTATCAAAAGGGTTAGGAAAAGCACCAGGAAAAGGAAGCCAGTGTGGTTCACAAAAGAAGTATCAACTAGTGTGAAAGCAAAAAAGATGGCTTTTAGGAAATACAAACAGACTGAAAATAATAATGACAAAGAGGTGTATCTTGACAGATGGAAGGATGCTAAGAAAGTGATCAGACGTGCAAAGGTAGAAGCTGAGGAAAAAATGGCCCAGTCAGTAGATAAAGGGGGCAAAACTTTTTTTTAAGTATATAAGTGAAAGGAGAAAATCAAATGGAGGAATAATAAGACTTAAGACAGAGAGTGAGCATTTGGTGGAGGGTGACAAGGCAATAGCAGATCACCTAAATAATTATTTTTGCTCAGTATTTACTACAGAAGAAGGGATGGGGCCACAGTTAAGTTGCAAGGACATTCATAAAAATAAGGTAGTTGAAAGTACATTTACAGAGGAGAAGGTCCTAACAGAACTTTCACAACTAAAAGTGGATAAATCAATGGGACCAGATGGGATACACCCAAGGATACTCAAAGAGCTAAAAGATATGCTGATAACACCGTTAACAGAATTATTTAACCAGTCACTTGTCAAAGTCAGAAAAATATCTCTATGCACACTACCATATTTTCACCTCACACAGGTCCGTGCTGCGCATGCGTACGCTCTCCCGTACGTGCGCATACTCACAGTCGCGGGCACCCGCAGGCGCACGGTATGCGTATTTACGGTAGAGTTTATGTGATCGTAGCGTGCGACTCAATCATTACATATTTTCACTATATAATGTATTTTGTAGATCATGGTCCCTTTGATAGATTCTGAAAGTTTAGTTAACATAGCATGTTCCTGAACAGAGAGATCCCTCTTTGTATTGTACGAAGGGTCTAACAGGGGTCATACAGTGGTGTTTGGTACCCATCGGAAGAGTATTTAAATAGCAATATTCCGGTGTTGGTTTGGAGCGGATTAATCGCTCGTGCGAATAGTTATGGACATAAGAAGTTTATGTCCATTTACTATTATTTGTTCTTATTTAGTCATGCGGCGGGAAACCCAGTATCCCACCCACCTGAACAGTTGGAAGCAGTCACAGCCCACCTGTATGAATCAACCTATGACCTTTTGTTATAAAGCGAAGCCGAATTCCTGTGTCCAATGAACAATGAGATTGTAGGGACCATTGAATTGTATTGTGTGTGGGGCATAAATAGGCAGGCCGACCATATCCAGTTCACTCTCTTCAACGGTTCTCATTGCTGATAATCGGGAGCTGGATATCGAGGCGCTTGCGATCGTTTCCCCTTGTGCGTAAGTGTTTCTCCGCAACTATATTGATCTTCTTGTTATTGTGGGCCAATTTCTCTCTCTCTCTCTCTCTCTCTCTCTCTCTCTTCTCCTCTTTCTCTCTTATTTTCCCTTAAATAGTAATTGTATTGTATTTCCTGTGTAGTTATCTGGTTAGGTAGTCTATGTTATATTGTAGTGTATGATTTGTATTTGTATTAATTCTTTTGCAAGTATATCATTCATAATATATATATTAGGCGTTGGACCCTGAGCACGGTATCTGTGTATTTCTTATAGTGTTAAGTATTCTCAGAGCATCGGTGACGCTAGAACAGCTTTAAAGGTATTAAGGTTATACTGTGTTGCATTTACACTCTATCATTACACAAAGGTTTTACTGCACAATACACTGTTTATGGTTTAGATACAAAGGTTTAACATTGTGAGCGTCAGCGCCGCTGGTGATCTCCTCGTGGTCCCGAGCGTCCGCTACGCTATAGCGAATCATTAAGTTAGTCAGCAGCCAATAGCGTGCCTGCCCGTGATCTCTTGGCCGTGAGCGAACGTGACGCTTGAGCGTCTCGACTACGGCTAAGCGATTGTTACGCAACGTGCGTACCCTTACGGTACTTCATACGTAAATAGCGTACAGTGTTCTTAGACCTCATAAAGGGTTTTATATAAGATAAATATTCAGCTTTATCAATTGCGGGCTCGTCCTGTCCTTCACACATCTGCACTAGGTAATTTCAGCAGACATTATCCAGCAGCAAAGGGCGGGAGATCATATTCCTCGTAATGCTGTTTGGATAAGCGTCTGCTTCTCTTAGTAAAGGGTGCTGAAGGAATCCGGGAACCGGAGGTAAGAACAACACGCTAGTCTCTTTTAAAACTGTTTATTTTTCTGTCTTGCGTACACACGCACGCACACATATATATCTGCATTTCTTTTTTCATTTGTGTATTTTCGTATATCACTCTCCTGTTTGCCAGTTTTATAGTTGATAAACGTGCTAAGAGAGATTTGCCGCTATTTCATAGTTTAAGAGTAAAAGTAATATAGTTAAAGTATAGACAAACACACAGCTGTGCCTGAGAGACAAGGCGAAGTCAGTGTGGTGCGTGGTAGATGATAAAGGATCATCTACATTGATAAACGTATAAATTGTGTTACGGTGGATCTTTGCTTTGCGTACACGTGTCTCTAACAAAGGACTGAGACTTGCGTACGCAACCCAAGGGCCGACGCACGCAGCGTATATTACGCAACGGAGCGTACGGGTACGCCCACGTAACTCAAATCACAAGTGTTAATTTTTTTTCAACGCGATAAATAGCGCAACGCGGTAAATAACGCAAGGCGATAAATCGCGCAAATCTATTTTAACATTCGAAATTTAAATTAATAGATCCTTCTCCTAATTTGTAACACATCTGGTCTAAAGAGAAATTTCTGCGCAGAAATAGAAATAGAAACAAAAGTGTATATGTGGTGAGTGAGTGTTTGTTTTTACAATTTTTGAGGTTGAACCACAAGAAAAGTCGAGTTCTCGTGAGGTACATGCGTGTAAGTGACGTACATGGTGGCTAGGGAGGCATCCCTGGTTAAAACATACAATTTGAGCATTAGAGTGTAGCAGACCAGGAGGTCATACTGTAGCAGACCAGGAGGTCATAGCAGACCAGCAGGTTCAGGTACAGCAGACAAGGAAGTCCGCTATACAGTCCACAGGCACAACACCTAAAAGGGTTGGTGCAACACCCATATAGGCCATACAAGCTCTGGCTGAAGGAATTCGCAGCCGTAATTTTCGATTCCACTGGTCGCTCCGTACATAAGATTAGTTGCTTATGTGCTGAACGATTGTACCGCACGTAATTGTGTACATTAGTAAACCTGACCGGTACTATTTGTGTACGAAGGTCATAAACGCTATTTGTACATTCTAACGTGATTTGTGTAATTTTTTTTATTTTAAGGGAGGTTCGCTGCTCACTCAGGAACTATCCAACAACCAATAGTTACTGGAAAGAGTAAGTGTTCTTCGGATCACCCTCACAGGTTCCAGTAAATAGAGGTTCAGGTCGCAGGGGCCCTGGGTCGAGTACGCCAGCACCATATCGGTGTGATCAGGTCGTATTGGTCGGCGTGGGCGAGTGAGTGGGGTACTCGGTAAACCGCCACCGTCAGCCTATTTTGAACATTTTGATTTGCGTAAGGGTTGGCTGAATAAAGCAACACCTTCGAACTATGGGGGCCACTTGTTCAGGTAGGGGGCGATCAACCTCGGTTCGGGTTGATTCAGTGAACCGACCAGTCGGGTCGGCAAGGTACGTAATGTGTGAGAAATACGGAAGTCACACAGAAGCTTTATGTGATGAATGGGAGAGAATGACAGTACATGACGGGGAGAAATTCCCAAGAGTAGGTAGCTTCAGCACAGAAGTGTTAACGAATTTAAGGAGAAGGATATGTCTCATTAAATCAGCAAAGAGACGAATCAAGCATTATGATTATTTACAGTTGTGGCAACAGGAGGGTGACATACAGAGAGGATTGGCTCAGGCGGCGGGATCTGGCTCGATCAGAAAACTGATAGCCACGGCCCCACCGCCACCATACATATCAGGAGAGAAATTGGTTGCGGAGAATGACGCACTAAGGTGTAACACACAAACACTTAGCAACTGTGTAAATGTTAAAGATAATGTTAACCAATTAACCAATGCAAGTATTAACCCGTGCAAGTTGTACCCTGTTTTGAACTTTCCTCAGGAGTGTGATCAAGAGGACGAATCGGCAACAATTTCAGCGCTCTCTCTAGCAGCCACCATAGCAGAGACCACAGTAGGCACAGCTCCACCCCCGAGATTAGTAACAAAGGCCCCTAGCGGAGGGATAGGTGAGGTCGTATCAACGGGTAAGTACGGCACCATACACTATGCTGAAACTATCTCACCACAGCCTGTAGAATCTACACAGAATGAGGTTGTTAGAGTTAATCCTGTTAAGGCAATAGTAGTTCCAAATGGGAAAACAGACACTTCAGGAGTCACTCCTGTTAGGAACATTGCCATGTACAGCCCATTTTCCCGAATGGAATTAAGGACCATAGTGTCGGAATTCCCTGACCCTAGAAAAGACTTAGTTGCCAGCCAAAAATACATCAGAGACCTAGGTAACACTGTAGAGCCCAACAATAAAGACTGGCAGATATTGCTGAGAGCATGTTTACCCTCCAATGTCGACGCAGCTCAATTTTTAGCTGACTGTGGATTAGATCAGGATGTACCTCTTACAGAAGTGTACAACAAAGACAATGTAAAAAGAATAAGTTTACAGTTAAAGGAGTATTTCCCAGCCGTAGTTAAATGGAACAAAATATTCTCCATTAAACAGAAGGAGTCAGAAACAGCTGCAGAGTATTTTCACAGAGCATTATCAGAAATGGCAAAATACACAGGCATAGAGGACATTAAAACAAACATAAACCATCGAGAAGTAGCAGTATCGGTACTGATGGATGGTTTAAAAGAGTCATTGAAGACTAGGGTACAGACCACACAACCATGTTGGCGAGGTCTGTCTGTGGCTACTTTGAGAGAGGCTGCTATTGATCACGATAGGAACATCACCAGACACAGGGAACAACAAGGTGATAAGTTAATGGCAGTAAGTATACAGGCCCTGACCACAAGGCAGCCTTTGTTTATATCACCAAACCCTGTGGGTAAGTCAAATGTGGTTACTTGTTATTCTTGTCATAAACAGGGACACATGGCACGAGATTGTAGAGTGAAGAATTCACGAAACTCATACCAACCCCCTAGACAACGACACGACACACGACATTGGGATCAGGGTCCGCAGAAACGGAGTTATGAGCCACATGCAGGGGAAACAAAAAGATATCCCCCGAACAGAGACTGGCAAGCCTCTGGTAGCTCCCAATTAACTCCATCACAAGTAGTTGCTGCCAGCGGGATTCAGGGAGGTCACCATACCCAATAGGGGTGTGGCCATACCTGTAATCTGCAGCCAGTAAAATTGATTGCAAGCCTTGGAAGTGAACCAGAAATTGCAATCAATGTAGCTGGTAAATCATTAAACTTTCTTGTAGACACAGGGGCGGCCAAATCAGTGATAAATTCGACAGTGGGCATGAGAACCACTGGTAAGACAATTCCAGCCATAGGGGTAACGGGAGTAGTCCAGCACTACCCTGTTAGCAAACCAGCCGAGATTACAGTAGGGCCTTTACATACCAAGCATTCCTTTTTGCTGGCTGCATCGGCACCGACTAATCTCCTGGGAAGAGACTTACTGTGTAAAATGGGGTGCGTCATTTATTGTACTCCTGAAGGTGTATTCTTGGACATACCTGAGAATCACGCTCAGGAAGTGCGAGACATGTTAGACTCCCCGTCAAAATTAATGTCACATACCATTATGACAAATAGGACTCCCTCCCAAGTAGAAGAAATGACATCTCAGATACCAGAGTCACTTTGGACTAAAGATGGACAGGACACTGGATTAATGGCAAACGTAGCTCCGGTAGTTGTACAAGTAAAAGATGGTAGGATAGCTCCAAAAATCCCACAGTACCCTCTGAAGCCAGAGGTGGAGTTAGGAGTGTATCCCGTAATAGAGCGCTTGCTACAACAGGGCATTCTGGTAAGAACGTCCAGCACTGCCAATAGTCCCATCTTCCCTGTTAAAAAGAGTGGGGGGAGGGGTTACCGGCTAGTGCAGGATCTAAGGGGGATTAACAAAATAGTTGAGAGTCAGTTCCCCGTAGTGCCAAATCCAGCTGTCATCCTAATGCAAATCCCTCCCACTGCAAAATTTTTCACTGTTATTGACCTCTGCTCCGCTTTCTTTTCGGTACCTCTGCACCCTGACAGTCAATATTTGTTTGCATTTACATACAGAGGAGTCCAATACACATGGACTCGATTACCACAAGGATTCATAGATAGCCCAAGTATATTTTCCCAGGCTTTGCATGATTGTTTACAGTCTTTCCAACCAGTGAGTGGATCAGTATTAATACAGTACGTGGATGATCTACTACTGTGTTCTGATTCATTGGAAGCATCCCTGAAGGATACGAAACAGCTCCTGTTTCATCTTTCAGACACAGGACACAAGGTTTCCAAAGACAAGTTGCAATTATGCCAAACTAAGGTAAAATATTTGGGACACTGTCTAACACAAGGACTGAGACACCTGACCGCTGATAGAATTCAAGCAATTAGAGACATGACTCTGCCACAAACCCAGCAACAGATCAGAACATTTTTAGGAATGTGTGGGTATTGCCGTAACTGGATCCCAGGGTTTTCCATTCTAGCGTTACCCTTGCAGGAGATGGTCTCCTCAAACAAACCTGATCGGATTTCGCATACAGACGAGTCTGAGACAGCATTTGAGAGACTTAAACAGTGCCTAACGCAGGCACCAGCATTGGGTATGCCAGACTATGGGAAACCCTTTGAACTATACGGAACAGAAAGTGCTGGTTGCGCGGCAGGCGTACTAACCCAAAAGCACGGTGATGCCAGCAGGCCGGTAGCATATTACAGCGCTCAGCTAGATACGGTAGCGCGATCCCTCCCCACATGCTTGCGAAGCGTTGCTGCGATAGCATTGCTAGTAACGAAAAGCGAAGACGTCGTGCTAGGTCACAACCTCACATTTCATACACCACATGCAGTGTCAGCCTTGTTAAATTCTGCCCAAACCAGACACGTCTCATCAGCGCGGTTTACAAGATGGGAATTGGCACTAATGGCCCCCGTAAACATCACCATAAGGAGATGCAGTGCATTAAATCCTGCAACATATCTCCCAGGTGTGCCTGGACAGGCACAAAGGGTGGAGGATGAGAGTGGTGGGGAAGGAGAATTTAATACAAAGGAAGACACACATGATTGTATGGAATATTTGACCCAAAATTTTACCGCAAGGCCTGACATCAGTGACAACCCACTGGAAGATGTAGAACTTACGTTCTACACGGACGGTAGTTGTCATAGACAGTCAGACTCGGGAGACTTGTGTACTGGATACGCAGTCGTAGATGACCAAGGCACCATAGAAGCGGAACCGCTAGGCCCACCTCACTCAGCCCAGGTTGCTGAACTGGTCGCCCTAACCAGAGCATGTGAATTGGCTAAGGGCAAATCAGCCAATATCTACACCGATTCTAGATACGCATTCGGGGTAGTCCATGATTTCGGAGCCCTATGGCGCCTCAGAAATTTCATGACGGCAGCTGGTACACCGGTAGCGCATGCAGCTCACATAAAAAGGCTTCTAACAGCGATACAGGAACCCGACAGAGTGGCTGTTATCAAATGTAAAGCACACACATATAGCCAAGACCCAGTATCACTTGGTAACAGCCGAGCAGACGAAGCTGCTAAATTAGCAGCTGCTACCCCCAGACAGACAGACACCACACAACTGATGGTATTTAATACCATCAACACACAGAAGTTGTGTGAGATGCAAAATTTGTGTTCCACACAGGAAAAGGCAGTCTGGAAGGCAAAAGGATATGGTCAGGAGTCCTCAGGACTCTGGACGGATGGACACGGTAAACCAGTGGCCCCCAGAGCATACCTTCCATGTTTAGCTGAGGCAGCTCACGGGCTGACTCATCTGGGCAAGGAAGGGATGTGCAAGTTGGTAAGAGCATATTGGTGTGCCCCAGGATTTTCATCTCATGCAAATAAAAAAGGGCAATGTCATGCCTTACCTGTCTGAGAAAGAACATCGGAAAGGCAATACCTACAGAACCATCTCATATCCCACCTGCCGGCGGCCCTTTCCAGGTAATACAGATTGACTTTATTCAATTACCCCCTTGTCGAAATTTGAAATATGTACTTGTTTGTATAGATGTTTTCTCAAATTGGGTCGAAGCATTTCCAGCGGCCACAAATACCGCTATGTTTACTGCTAAGAAAATTGTGCAGGAATTTGTATGTAGATATGGTATCCCTAGAATTATTGAAAGTGATAGGGGTACCCATTTTACAGGTGATGTCTTCCAAGGAATGTGTAAATTGATGGGAATTGATAGCAAGCTGCACACTCCATACCGTCCACAGGCGAGTGCGAAAGTGGAAAGAGTGAACAGCACTATTAAAAATAAACTGAGTAAAGTGATGGCAGAGACAGGATTGACATGGCCAGAAGCTTTACCCATTGTACTGTACAGCATTAGAACCACTCCCAGGTCCCCTCTTAATCTGTCTCCCTTTGAAATCTTGTTTGCTCGACAACCGCATGTTATGATTAACCCTCAGGATGATTTGAAGTGTAACAATGAAGTGACTGTAAAATACTTGATTAACATGAGTAAACAGTTAAGGAATCAAAATGATAATCTGAAGTTAGTGATTCCTGATTTACCAGATAGTAATTGTCATGACATTGAACCTGGGGATTATGTAATGATACGGAATTTTCTACGCTCAGGTTGCCTTATTGACAGATGGGAAGGACCATACCAGGTCTTATTGACTAGCACTACAGCATTGAAGGTTGCTGAGAGAGAGACTTGGGTTCATTCGTCCCACTGTAAGAAGGTTGCTGATCCAGAGAGGTCCCGTGATAAGGAACAGACGGTAGAGGTTGTATCACTGGAGTGTCTGTTCCAGGAGGATTGAGGCGGCACCTGAGCATTGAAAATCACAAGACCAAAAGCAGTTGTCGATCCCCTGTTCCCTTTTATTGTTTTTCTCCAACTTCCCACCCCCTCTCCCTCAAATAATTTTTTCCCCCTTCTCATTCTTCTCCGTTTCCTCCTACAAGATGGACTTGCCCCAAGAGACTGTGATCCGGATTTTCCTGTTGACCATGATGTTGACCAGAGCAGTCTGTTCCGGCGAGAGTACCATGGAGGTCGAGAGAGGTTCTGGAATGGGTTCTGATAACAGAGATGGAGGCGTAGTTTTCCAAGAACAACATAATCAACAAGCAAAGGCGAGTATCAGAAAACGATCCGATAGCATTGACCATAGAAGGAATTGTGAAGGATTGTTAGCTGAAGAAAACTGTATCTGTCGGCTCTGTAACAATGTCATTGAGGATGGGTGCATAAAGAAATGCCAATCCAGTTTTAATATCCATATGGACTGGCATCCATTGAGTGACTATCACTCCTTAGTGGGTAGTGTGTTAAATAAAACAGATTGTTGGGTATGCTCTCAAGTACCTCAAGGTCATAGCAAATCAGGGCTAGTACCATTTCCTTTAACGTTAGGGGAGGTACTTGAGTTAAGTGGTGGGAGACCGGTGGACAGGAGGTTTAATATCTCCAGCCCTCCTAGTTTGAAGCTCCACCAATACCATGTGGATAGGTCCCTATTATGCTTTAACATATCCAATCCCCGAAAGCCGGGAAATTGGGAAGTGTCATGGAGTAATCAAACCATGACCTTTTCGCATAGAGCAGATAGAATGCCTACAGATACAGAGCTTATACGCCACATAGCCAGTAGAGGAAAATCTTTCCGGTATAGGTATACCTTAGGAAATAGGATTACGAGAGTTGGAGAGGTATCACCAGGATACTGTGCACATATCGTACAACCTGATACGTGTACTAAGCAGATGGAAGAATTAGGGTTAGGAGATTTCACATGGAAGGTGTGTAATATGGTTATGTCCTACTCCGTCCCATATGTTCTCCCCGATGATGCATATTTCATATGCGGGAGAAAGGCGTATAAGTGGCTTGCCCCAAACTCTGAAGGATTGTGTTATATTGGAAAAGTACTGCCTGAAGTAATGACTGTATCACATGACAAAATGAAAGACATACACCGTGTTGCCCAAACTCCTTATACTCACACCCATTACGAGCACGTAGTTAAACGGCACCTGATAGAAAGAACAGAGCATCCGGCCTCTGACATGATCCATGAATCCACCGGGATTCAGTTTCTAATCGCGTTAGACATCACTCGCACCGCCAGAGGAGTGTTGAATTATAAATACATATCTGCGCTCACCAATTTGTTAGATAATATCACTGAAATGTATGATGACACGTTTAGGTACACTGGAAGGGAACTTCAAGCTTATAAAACAGAACTGGTACAGCATAGAATGGTTCTTAATTACCTCACAGCAGTGACAGGCGGATATTGTGTCACACTGGCAACACAATACGGCGTGAAATGTTGCACATATATTACGAATAGCACCGAGGACCCGGTCGAGGTCATAGACCAAAAGATGGACGATATTCTCCAACTGAAGTGGGAATTTCGCAGGAGACACAATCTCACTCTTGCTGCTGTAGGTAATGAGCTGACTGGTTGGGTGTCATGGTTGAACCCGCGAAATTGGTTCTCTGGTTTAGGAGACTGGGCTCAAGGAGTCATAATGGATGTTGGGAAGTTTCTCCTATGTATCTTAGGTGTTATCATAACGATTGGTTTGATATTTAGATGCGGTCAGGCTTTAATGAGGTGCAATCATCGTACTAGGGTAATTGTCAGGAATCGACTTACCGCTGTTATGTCTGTCCGCCGGAGCGGACTCCGTCCGGGGTCACTGCATGTTGCTGTCACCTGTCACCCTGCTCGTGGATACCATCTCAGGCCTGGGAGCGCCCCTGGAGTCAACGGGCGTGTGGGCGCGCCGCGTCCCAGCCGGGCCGCGTCATGGGCGCCGCCATGACAGTTTTCCCCAGTGTAAGTGCGGCAGCCAATCCGGAGCTTGGCCGCACCTCCTCGTCTCACTCCAGCCAATACCTGCCGGTCAGGGGGTATATCAGGAGCTGCAGGGTGAGTCAGAGGTTGTCCTGAACTTTGTGTCACTCCTGCGACTCGTGTGTCTGGACCTGTTCTCCTGTTCCTCCGTGTTCCTGGATATTCTCCTGATCCTCCGTGTTCCTGGATATTCCTCTGTACCTGTTACTTCCGTGGAACTACAAGTACCAGCACCAGCAATACCTTTCTGGCTTCACACCTTCTACACCTGCAGTGTGCTCCAGCCTACAGCAGTAGAGACTCCCTCTCCAGGTGCATTCCGTCATCTCACCTGTGATTCAGCCTGCATGCTGATTGTGCACTTCCAACAGCACAGTGAACATTACCATCCAGTCTCCTGCATTGCTACCAGGTTTGCTACCATTATTCCACCTCTGCTGGCTCCACGTTTTAATTACTCTGGTTCCATTTCTGCATTACAAACTCTGCCATAGACTTTCAGTTTCAAACCATATTATATCATTGCCATTACCATTGCCGTTACCATTGTCATTTCCATTGCATTCGTTTGTTTTACTTTCTGCTGCATTATTATCTGGACTTTCTGTTATTAATAAATCTACATTGTGCACATGCGCAGAAACCCAATACTGCCTCCTCACTTCATTCCACCTACCTCCACTGACCCACTAGCGCCCCCTCCGGGGACACAAACTAAACCGACTCTGACAGTAAGTTCAGGACCGATGGACTCGGACGGTGGTCAGAGTGTGGGGTCAGGGGCCTTACAAAACCTGGTCTCCCGTTTGGATGGACAAGAGGCTGTGCAGCAGCAGATCTTCCAGTTTCTGCAAGGGATGTCCTCCCGGATTGATACGTTACAACAATCTCTGCTAAGTGCCCCTGCACCTCCAGTTCCTGTTACCCCTGCACATGCAAGTGTAGGGGGTTCTTCTTCTCCGGCTGCATCTGCTCCTGTATCTCGTTTGCACCTGCCTGTGCCTAGCAGGTATGATGGCAGTCCGAAGTTATGCCGTGGGTTCCTCAACCAGTGTGAAGTCCAGTTTGAACTTTTACCTCATAATTTTCCCACGCCAAGATCCAAGGTTGCTTATATTATTTCACTGCTCTCCGGATCAGCCCTGAGTTGGGTGTCTCCTCTGTGGGAACGTGCCGACCCGTTGATGAACAACTATGCCGAGTTTGTTTCCATCTTCAGACGCATCTTTGATGAACCGGGTCGTGCAACATCAGCCTCCGCAGATCTTCTCCAGCTCCGTCAAGGGACTCGCAGTATGGGCCAATACGTCATCCAGTTCCAGACGTTAGCCGCAGAGGTTCAGTGGAATAACCAAGCCTTGGTAGCAGCCTTCTGGCATGGACTCTCGGAACGGATAAAAGATGAACTGGCAACCCGTGATATCCCTGTGCAATTACCAGAATTAATCTCCCTATGTATCAAGTTGGACTCTCGCATCCGCGAACGCAATAGTGAGCGTGCTCGTGCTGAGTGTCGCAAACCAAGAATGGTACCTCCTGTACAGTTTCAGCCTCCACCTTCTGACGAGCCTATGCAAATTAATAGGTCCCGCTTAACCTCTGAGGAGCGGTCAAGGAGACTTCGTGAGAGACTGTGTCTTTATTGTGCGGCAGTAGGTCACCAAATAAATTCTTGTCCAGTGCGTTCGGGAAACGCCAGATCCTGACTTGTAGGGGAGGAGTCAAGTTGGGATCTTTCAAGCAAGCTCCTTCAACCCAAGATTTAATTCTTCCTGTGACCTTAGAGACGGCGGCTGGACTCCAATCTGCAACTGCGTTGGTAGACTGTGGTGCAGCGGGGAATTTCATCACTCAAGCTGCGGTAGACAAGTTTCATCTGCCGGTCTATGAACTTCCATATCCAGTCTACATCACGGCAGTTGATGGTAGTCGTATTTCTAAGGGGTATATCACTCAACAAACCCGGCCAGTGATACTGGGGGTTGGGTTCCTGCATTCTGAGTTAATAAAATTTCTAGTTATTCCTCAGGCAACTCAGGAGATTGTGTTAGGTATGCCCTGGCTCCAGCTACATAATCCACAGATTGATTGGGCTACCTTACAACTAACTGCTTGGGGTTCACATTGCCGTCAGTCCTGTTTAGCCCAAGTTGTTCCTGTCAAGACTTCTGAAATCAAGACCCAGTCTACTCTTCCTATGGCCTATCAAGATTTCGCTGACGTCTTCAGCGAGAAGGCTGCTGATGTCCTGCCGCCCCATAGAGAGTGGGATTGCCCCATCGACCTCATTCCTGGCAAAAAAACACCTAGGGGGCGCACCTACCCGTTATCTGTTCCTGAAACCGAAGCAATGAGCGAATACATCAAAGAAAACCTACAGAAAGGATTCATCCGTCCCTCATCATCACCTGCTGGGGCAGGTTTCTTTTTTGTTAAAAAGAAAGATGGAGGACTACGTCCATGTATTGACTACCGGGGACTTAATGATATTACCGTTAAGAACAGCTACCCGTTACCTCTTATTACCGAGTTATTTGATAGAGTCAAAGGAGCCCGCATCTTCACCAAGTTAGATCTCCGCGGTGCCTATAATCTCATCAGAATCCGCAGCGGTGACGAATGGAAGACAGCTTTCAATACTCGGGATGGCCATTACGAGTACCTGGTAATGCCATTCGGGTTGAGCAATGCTCCAGCAGTGTTTCAACACTTTGTTAATGAAATTTTCCGTGACGTTCTGTACAAGTATCTCGTTGTTTACCTGGACGATATCCTCATCTTCTCTCAAGACCTCCCTTCTCATCGTCTCCAAGTCCGTGAAGTCCTCCGACGTCTTCGTGAGAATTGTCTTTACGGCAAATTATCTAAGTGTACCTTTGAGGTTACCTCCATACCCTTCCTGGGGTATATAATTTCTGGATCGGATCTCCAGATGGACCCGGCAAAATTGGAAGCTATTGCCAATTGGTCCATTCCGAACACTCTCAAGTCCATTCAACGATTCCTGGGCTTTGCCAATTATTATAGGAAATTCATCCGAGGCTTTTCAACTCTCATTGCTCCTATTAACTCGGAAGCTTAACTCGGAAAGGGGCAGATCATTCCAACTGGTCAGAAGATGCCCTGGCTGCATTTCAAAAAATCAAGATGGCTTTTGTTACCGCTCCAGTTTTGTTACAGCCCGATATTAATAAGCCATTCGAGTTGGAGGTGGATGCTTCCACAGTAGGAGTGGGAGCTGTTCTCTCTCAGATGGGAGCTGACGGGAAGATTCATCCCTGTGGATTCTTTTCCCGTAAGTTTCTTCCTGCAGAAGTTAATTATTCCATCGGAGATCAAGAGCTTCTGGCGATTAAACTGGCCCTTGAGGAATGGAGGTATCTCCTGGAAGGGGCGAAGTTTCCATTTAATATCTATACGGATCATAAAAACCTGCTCTACTTGAAGGCAGCTCAGTGCCTTAATCCTCGCCAGTCCCGATGGGCTATGTTCTTCTCCCGTTTTAATTTCAAGCTCCATTTCCGCCCAGGTTCTCAGAATACCAAAGCAGATGCCTTGTCTCGATCCATGGAATCTGAGGATGAGATATCCGATCCAGTACCACGCTCCATCCTGGATCCTGTTGCTTTTGCTTCTTCACAAGTTTCTCCAGCTCCGCCTCCTGGTAAGACTTTTGTTGCTCCTGAACTCCGTTCTAAGTTGTTGTCTTGGGCTCATCAGTCTAAATTTACTGGGCATCCTGGTGTCCTAAAGACTTTTAAATTTCTCTCTGAAACATACTGGTGGCCGAAGATGAAAGTCGACATCAAAGACTTTGTGGCGTCTTGCCCTAAATGTGTGCAGCACAAAACTCCTCGTCAGTCTCCAGCAGGTCAGTTACAGCCATTATCCATTCCCAGCCGTCCTTGGTCACATCTGTCTATGGATTTCATCTCTGACCTTCCCTCCTCCCAAGGATTCAATACCATCTGGGTAGTGGTCGACAGATTTACCAAAATGGCTCATTTTGTTCCACTCCAAGGACTTCCTTCCGCTCCAAAACTGGCTCAAATCTTCCTACGGGAGATTTTCCGTTTACATGGACTACCCACTGAAATAATATCTGACCGTGGAGTTCAGTTTGTGGCAAGGTTTTGGAGAGCTCTCTGTTCTGCCATGCAGGTCCATCTCAAGTTCTCGTCAGCGTATCATCCTCAGACGAATGGGCAGACAGAGAGGGTAAACCAGGAGTTGGAAACTTTCCTGAGACTGTACATATCATCTTCCCAAGATGACTGGATAGATTTGCTCCCGTGGGCTGAATTCACAATTTCCGCTACCACACAGCTACTGAAACTACTCCGTTCTTCGCTGTTTATGGGCAGCATCCACGAGTTCCTGATTTTCAAGACCTTCCTAGCATCGATGTTCCTGCTGCCACTACTGTCCTCAGTCAGTTCTCAACAATCTGGAGGAAGATTCATACTTCACTCAAAAAGGCTTCTGCCCGGTACAAATTCTTTGCCGACCGCAAGAGACGTGCAGTTCCCAGCTTGAAACCTGGGGATAAAGTCTGGCTGTCAACCCGGAATCTTCGTCTTAAAGTGCCTTCGATGAAGTTTGCACCACGCTTCATTGGCCCTTTCTCCATCGAAAGAGTTCTAAATCCTGTGGCTTACAAGCTCAAGTTACCCTCTTCATTGCGTATTCCTAATGCTTTCCATGTCTCTCTCCTCAGACCATTAGTCCTAAATCGCTTCCAAAGAGCTCTTCCAGCTGGCCCCAGCATTCCAACTCAGTGGGGCATAGAGTTCGAGATAGAGAAGATCCTGGACTCCCGTCACCGGTATGGTCGTCTGCAATATCTCATCGACTGGGCCGGCTATGGTCCTGAGGAGAGGAGTTGGGTGAACTCTGCTGATGTCCACGCTCCCAGGTTGGTCCGTGTTTTCCACAGGTCTCATCCTTCCAAGCCACGTGGGTGTTCGGTGCCCACCCATAAGGGAGGGGGTACTGTCAGGAATCGACTTACCGCTGTTATGTCTGTCCGCCGGAGCGGACTCCGTCCGGGGTCACTGCATGTTGCTGTCACCTGTCACCCTGCTCGTGGATACCATCTCAGGCCTGGGAGCGCCCCTGGAGTCAACGGGCGTGTGGGCGCGCCGCGTCCCAGCCGGGCCGCGTCATGGGCGCTGCCATGACAGTTTTCCCCAGTGTAAGTGCGGCAGCCAATCCGGAGCTTGGCCGCACCTCCTCGTCTCACTCCAGCCAATACCTGCCGGTCAGGGGGTATATCAGGAGCTGCAGGGTGAGTTAGAGGTTGTCCTGAACTTTGTGTCACTCCTGCGACCCGTGTGTCTGGACCTGTTCTCCTGTTCCTCCGTGTTCCTGGATATTCTCCTGATCCTCCGTGTTCCTGGATATTCCTCTGTACCTGTTACTTCCGTGGAACTACAAGTACCAGCACCAGCAATACCTTTCTGGCTTCACACCTTCTACACCTGCAGTGTGCTCCAGCCTACAGCAGTAGAGACTCCCTCTCCAGGTGCATTCCGTCATCTCACCTGTGATTCAGCCTGCATGCTGATTGTGCACTTCCAACAGCACAGTGAACATTACCATCCAGTCTCCTGCATTGCTACCAGGTTTGCTACCATTATTCCACCTCTGCTGGCTCCACGTTTTAATTACTCTGGTTCCATTTCTGCATTACAAACTCTGCCATAGACTTTCAGTTTCAAACCATATTATATCATTGCCATTACCATTGCCGTTACCATTGTCATTTCCATTGCATTCGTTTGTTTTACTTTCTGCTGCATTATTATCTGGACTTTCTGTTATTAATAAATCTACATTGTGCACATGCGCAGAAACCCAATACTGCCTCCTCACTTCATTCCACCTACCTCCACTGACCCACTAGCGCCCCCTCCGGGGACACAAACTAAACCGACTCTGACAGTAATGAGTTTAAGGAGTGAGGAAACTGTAATTCCAATGGACTTGATTTATGACCCAAATGTAGAAACAATGATGTGATGAAAATGCGATTTCTACGGTCCGTTTCTTTCACCTGTTTTTCCGTTTCCTCCAAGGTAAAAAGACCCACTTGGACGAGGAATTTGATGAGCCGATATACAGACAACAGAGGGATTAAAGAAGAAGTTTTGACAACCTGATACACAGATTTTTGATGAACTATGCCATGGATCCCCAGTTTCCCTAGAAATTTTAAAATTACGCTAGCCCAACACTTTTGTAAATCTATGGACATTGACAGCTTTTGCTCGCACCTTATGGGCAAAAGCACAAAGAAGACTGCATTCAACAGACACCAAACAAGACCTCAATCGACGAATGTACATTTACCTGACATAGAATACCACCGCATTTACCGTAATTATGTCTCTTCTTCATTTCTACAACCCTCAGGTAATGACACACATAGTCGATAGGGAATACAGGCACAGATATCAGCAATCACATATCTCCCCCATTCATGTATCATCAACTAAAATTTGCTCCCCCATTTTGTTACAACCAAAGCCGAAAAGAGCTCGGTAAAGTTTGACAGCCCATCCACAGACCCGTACCACGGGATAAGAAGGAATTCAAATGTATACTTCGCAATACCTCGAAGCTTGATTTAAAACACGTACGGCATGATGATACATGACCCCCAAACACGGATTCATACACACATGCTTCTGCTATCTCACTAGGTCATACCCTTTTCCTACCTTCTCCTCTCCTCCCCTACCCAACCATGTAAATGTATTAACCCCTGACATATATTTTTCTCTTTTTGAAATGTTTTAGAAGGTGGCAGTTATTGTTGACTGCCAAAGGGTGGACTGTCAAAGTCAGAAAAATATCTCTATGCACACTACCATATTTTCACCTCACACAGGTCCGTGCTGCGCATGCGTACGCTCTCCCATACGTGCGCATACTCACAGTCGCGGGCACCCGCAGGCGCACGGTATACGTATTTACGGTAGAGTTTATGTGATCGTAGCGTGCGACTCAATCATTACATATTTTCACTATATAATGTATTTTGTAGATCATGGTCCCTTTGATAGATTCTGAAAGTTTAGTTAACATAGCATGTTCCTGAACAGAGAGATCCCTCTTTGTATTGTACGAAGGGTCTAACAGGGGTCATACAGTGGTGTTTGGTACCCATCGGAAGAGTATTTAAATAGCAATATTCCGGTGTTGGTTTGGAGCGGATTAATCGCTCGTGCGAATAGTTATGGACATAAGAAGTTTATGTCCATTTACTATTATTTGTTCTTATTTAGTCATGCGGCGGGAAACCCAGTATCCCACCCACCTGAACAGTTGGAAGCAGTCACAGCCCACCTGTATGAATCAACCTATGACCTTTTGTTATAAAGCGAAGCCGAATTCCTGTGTCCAATGAACAATGAGATTGTAGGGACCATTGAATTGTATTGTGTGTGGGGCATAAATAGGCAGGCCGACCATATCCAGTTCACTCTCTTCAACGGTTCTCATTGCTGATAATCGGGAGCTGGATATCGAGGCGCATGCGATCGTTTCCCCTTGTGCGTAAGTGTTTCTCCGCAACTATATTGATCTTCTTGTTATTGTGGGCCAATTTCTCTCTCTCTCTCTCTCTCTCTCTTCTCCTCTTTCTCTCTTATTTTCCCTTAAATAGTAATTGTATTGTATTTCCTGTGTAGTTATCTGGTTAGGTAGTCTATGTTATATTGTAGTGTATGATTTGTATTTGTATTAATTCTTTTGCAAGTATATCATTCATAATATATATATTAGGCGTTGGACCCTGAGCACGGTATCTGTGTATTTCTTATAGTGTTAAGTATTCTCAGAGCATCGGTGACGCTAGAACAGCTTTAAAGGTATTAAGGTTATACTGTGTTGCATTTACACTCTATCATTACACAAAGGTTTTACTGCACAATACACTGTTTATGGTTTAGATACAAAGGTTTAACATTGTGAGCGTCAGCGCCGCTGGTGATCTCCTCGTGGTCCCGAGTGTCCGCTACGCTATAGCGAATCATTAAGTTAGTCAGCAGCCAATAGCGTGCCTGCCCGTGATCTCTTGGCCGTGAGCGAACGTGACGCTTGAGCGTCTCGACTACGGCTAAGCGATTGTTACGCAACGTGCGTACCCTTACGGTACTTCATACGTAAATAGCGTACAGTGTTCTTAGACCTCATAAAGGGTTTTATATAAGATAAATATTCAGCTTTATCACTAAATACAGGTGCTATTCCAGAGGACTGGAAAAGAGAAAATGTAGTTCCACTGCACAAAAGTGGAAGCAAGGAAGAAGCAAGTAACTACAGACCAGTAAGCCTTACATCAGTAGTGGGGAAAGTAATGGAAAAACTATTAAAAGAAAGAGTTGTGGAATGTCTTAAATCAAACCACTTACAGGATCCAAAACATCATGGATTTTCTGGTGGTAGATCATGCCAAACAAATCTTATTGACTTTTTTGACTCTGTGACAAAAATAATAGATCAAGGGGGAGCTGTAGATGTAGCATATCTAGACTTTAGTAAGGCATTTGACACTGTCCCACATCGCAGACTGCTAAATAAACTTGAAAGCGTGGGGGTGGATTATAAAACAGTTAAATGGATAAGAACCTGGTTGCAGGATAGGAAACAGACAGTTGTAGTTAATGGAGTGCAATCTATGGAGGGAAATGTTACCAGTGGAGTACTCCAGGGATCTGTACTTGGTCCAGTTCTCTTTAATATCTTTGTTGGTGACATTGCAGATGGTATTGAAGGGAAGGTATGCCTTTTTGCAGATGATACAAAGATATGCAACAGGGTAGACACACCGGGAGAGGTAAAACAAATGATTGATGACCTAGGTAGGCTTGAGAAATGGTCAAGAACGTGGCAACTACAGTTTAATGCTAAAAAATGCAAAATCATGCACTTGGGTCTCAAAAACCCAAAGGCTAAATATAGTATCAAGGGTACTATAATGGAAACTACTGAGGAGGAAAGGGATTTAGGAGTCACTATTTCAAGTGAATTGAAGGCAGGAAAGCAATGCAACAAAGCAATGAGAAAGGCAAGTCAGATGCTTGGTTGCATAGGGAGAGGAATCAGTAGTAGGAAAAAAGAAGTGATAATGCCACTATATAGGTCATTGGTGCGGCCCCATCTGGAATACTGTGTCCAGTTCTGGAGACCATATCTCCAGAAGGATATAAATACATTAGAGAGTGTACAAAGAAGGGCAACTAAAATGGTGCATGGCCTACATCACAAAACGTACCCGGAAAGGCTAAAAGATCTTAACATGTATAGTTTGGAGGAGAGAAGGGAAAGGGGGGACATGATAGAAACTTTCAAATATATCAAGGGTCTTAACAAAGTTCAGGAAGGAAACATTCTTCAAAGGAAGAGAAATATTAGAATTCGAGGACATACACTGAAACTGGAGGGGGGGAGGTTCAGGGGAAATTTAAGGAAAAATTACTTCACAGAAAGGGTAGTGGATAAGTGGAATAGTCTACCATCAGAGGTGGTAGAGGCTAAGACTGTAGAGCAATTCAAACATGCTTGGGATAGGCATATGAATATCCTTACAAAGAATTAAGGTTCAAAAAGGGTTGAGATTACCTAAAGGATAAAAAAAAAGGGGCAGACTAGATGGGCCAAGTGGTTCTTATCTGCCATCAAATTCTATGTTTCTTGGTCCAACGGTGGACTTATCCCAGGTAGTCCAAAAGTGGAACAGAAAGAGTTGTGGTGGTGTGGACTAGATGGCTTTATCGCTCAAGTGGTGATGGTGAATATGCGAGTGCTCAAAAAAATACTTAGCTGTGCCGTCTCCGGACGAAAAGTCAAGGATGTTCTATGTTCAATGTTTGATGGAGAGCTCAACCGTGTTTGAAAAATAGGAAAGGAAACAGAAGTATACAATGTGTAGTATTGTCGCGTGAAACAAAATGAAGAAATACGTAGTCTATGGTTTTTGCCGATATAGGCTAGTAGGCTTCCTAGGCAATTTAAATGGTCAAAGAAATGGTGATCTTTTTAAACCAAAATATGGAAACAGTATTCTCATATAAACAGACCTGACTTACAAAAAGACAGGTGTTGGCATGCCCATAAGGGTATCTTTTCAAGGTGTGACGTGCTCTTTATCGATTGGTGGTTGAAGACCAGGGTCTAAATGGTATCTGCTATTGTGAGAGAGGGGCGTGCCTAACACTCACGTGAGGGACAGTCGATATCCTCATATAGCGGTTTCTTTCAAGGACATCGTTCTAAAGGGGTTACCATGGTGGTTAAATATCCGATGCTGGAATACTCGACCATATATGAAATGTGAAACAGAAGTACACAATGTGTAGTATATCCAAAGAACGTGTGGTATCTTTACCACTGTTTATAGGCGTACTTAATTTCAAAATTACAAGTATCTTTCTATGCTGGTAACGAAACCATAGAATTCCTATAAACACACCTGACTTACATAGAGATAGGTGTCTGGATGCCCATAACAGTATCTTTCATGAAATATGGGGTTCTCTATCAGTCAGTGGTCGATAGCCAAACTTATAATAGTGAGGGAGGCGTACCTAACACTCACGTGCAAAACGGTTAGTGTCCTCATATAGCGGTTTCTTTCAAGGACCTCGATCCAAGAGTAGTAATAAGTAAAATTTATTCAAAGTACATAACATAAAAAACAGGCTGATCTTAGCGTAAGAGTCCGGCTCTGATGGAAGTGAGAACCGTCTTGGAACAATAAGTGGCCAACTTTGAGGTTCCAAAAAAAAGTAATTATGACAAGGTCCTACCTTCCTTCACAGTCCAATAGACAGGTCCGCTGTTGAAGAGCCCCCTCTAAACCAACGCGTTTCGAGTCAGGAGACTCTTTTTCAAGGCATGAGGGTCCAAACAAACAGGTTCCCCTATTTATAGCAAGACATAGTGACATCACTTCTGGTCACATGACCGGAACTAGATGCTGAAAGTTCAGAAATTAAAAGAATTAATAAAAAGTTCTTCTTACTGTTTAGGATATGTGTTACCATATAAAATGCTCCATTATTGACATAAACAATGCTCATTTGGAATAATACCAGTTAAAAATAAGGATCAACTCTACCTATGGATTGTGGGACATGTAGTCAAAAATGGGAGTAATTCATGAAAAAAACGTCCGTGACCGGAAGCCGCTAGGCTTCCTGGGTAATGTAGTCTATATACAGGAAGTGGCGCTACTTGCGGCCAGAAAGCTTTGTTACTAACATAAAACAAAGCTTATTTCTCTGACGTCCTAGTGGATGCTGGGAACTCCGTAAGGACCATGGGGAATAGCGGGCTCCGAAGGAGGCTGGGCACTCTAGAAAGATCTTAGACTACCTGGTGTGCACTGGCTCCTCCCACTATGACCCTCCTCCAAGCCTCAGTTAGAATTCGTGCCCGGCCGAGGTTGGATGCACACTAGGGGCTCTCCTGAGCTCTTAGAAAGAATAGACTTAGGTTTTTTATTTTCAGTGAGACCTGCTGGCAACAGGCTCACTGCAGCGAGGGACTAAGGGGAGAAGAAGCGAACTCGCCTGCTTGCAGCCGGATTGGGCTTCTTAGGCTACTGGACACCATTAGCTCCAGAGGGATCGACCGCAGGCCCAGTCCTTGGTGTTCGGTCCCGGAGCCGCGCCACCGTCCCCCTTACAGAGCCAGAAGCAAGAAGATGGTCCGGAAAATCGGCGGCATGAAGACTCTGTCTTCACCAAGGTAGCGCACAGCACTGCAGCTGTGCGCCATTGCTCCTCTCACACACTTCACACTCCGGTCACTGAGGGTGCAGGGCGCTGGGGGGGGCGCCCTGAGGCAGCAATAAAAACACCTTGGCTGGCTAAAATACCTCAATATATAGCCCCAGGGGCTATATATGAGGAAAATACCCCTGCCAGAATTCCATAAAAACCGGGAGAATAGGCCGCGAAAAAGGGGCGGAGCCTATCTCCTCAGCACACTGGCGCCATTTTTCCCTCACAGCTCGGCTGGAAGGAAGCTCCCTGGCTCTTCCCTGCAATCTACAGTACAGTAAGAGGGAAAAGAGAGGGGGGGCATTAAATTTGGCAGTATATATATATTATATGAAAAGCAGCTATTAGGGACATAACTCAGTTAGTCCCTGTATATATATAGCGCTCTGGTGTGTGCTGGCATACTCTCACTCTGTCCCCCCAAAGGGCTTTTGTGGGTCCTGTCCTCGTTTAGAGCATTCCCTGTGTGTCTGCGGTGTGTCGGTACGGCTGTGTCGACATGTTGAATGAGGAGGCTTATATGGTGACGGAACAGAGGCCGATATATGTGATGTAGCCCCCTGTGGGGCCGACACCAGAGTGGATGGATAGGTGAAAGGTATTAACCGACAGTGTCAACTCCTTACATAAAAGGGTGGATGACGTAACAGCTGTGGGACAGCCGGCTTCTCAGCCCGCGCCTGCCCAGGCGTCTCAAAGGCCATCAGGGGCTCAAAAACGCCCGCTCTCTCAGATGGCAGACACAGATGTCGACACGGAGTCTGACTCCAGGGTCGCCAAGGTTGAGACATATACACAATCCACTAGGAACATCCGTGACTTGATCCCGGCAATAAAAAATGTGTTACACATTTCTGACATTAACCCAAGCACCTCTAAAAATGGGTTTTTAGGTTGGGGAGAAAAAACAGGCAGTGTTTTGTTCCCCCATCAGATGAATAAATGAAGTGTGTGAAAAGCGTGGGTTCCCCCGTTTAGAAACTGGTAATTTCTAAAGAGTTACTGATGGCGTACCCTTTCCCGCCAGGAGGATAAGTTACGCTGGGAGATATCCCCTAGGGTGGATAAGGCGCTTACACGGTTGTCAAAAAAGGTGGCACTGCCGTTTTAGGAACGGCCACTTTGAAGGTACCTGTTGATAAAAAGTAGGAGGCTATCCTGAAGTCTGTATTTACACACTCAGGTACTAGACGGAGACCTGCAGATCGTGCTGCTGCAGCGTGGTCGGTGACCCTGTCAAACATGAGAACATATTAAAGACGTCGTCTTATATATGAGGGATGCATAGAGGGATATTTTGCCGGCTGGCATCCAAAATGAATGTAATGTCCATTCTGTCAGGAGGGTATTAGAGACCTGTCACGGGACAGGTGATGCTGACTTTAAAAAGATTCTGCCTTATAAGGGTGAGGAATTATTTGGGGATGGTCTCTGGGACCTCGTATCCACAGCCACAGCTGGGAAGAAATATTTTACCTCAGGTTTCCTCACGGACTCAGAAAGCACTGTATTATCAGGTACAGTCCTTTCGGCTTCAGAAAAGCAAGCGGGTCAAAGGCGTTTCCCTTCTGTACAGAGACAAGGGAAGAGGGAAAAAGCTGCACCTGTCAGCCTGCTCCCAGAATCAACATTCTTCTCTTGCTTCCTCTGAGCCCACAGCATGACGCGGGGGCTCCACAGGTGTAGCCAGGTACGGTGGGGGGCCGTCTCCAAAATTTCAGCGATCAGTGGGCTCGCTCACAGGTGGATCCCTGTTTCTTTCAAATAGTATGTCAGGGGTACTGGAATTCGAGATATCTCCCCCCAGCCGTTTCCTAGATTATGGCTTGCCGACAACTCCCTCAGGCAGGGAGGCTGTACTAGAGGCAATTAATAAGCAGTATTCCCAAAGGTAATACTCAAGTGCCCCTACTTCAACAAGGACGGGGTTACTATTCTACACGGGTTGGGGTACCGAAACCGCATGGTTCGGTGTGACCCATTTATATTAAAATCCTTGAACACATACATAAAAAAAAATTCAAGTTCAAGATGGAATCGCTCGGGGCGGTTATAGCAAGCCTGGACGAGGGGGATTACATGGTATCCCGGGACATCAAGGATGCTTACCTGCATGTCCCCATTTACCATCCTCGCCAGGAGTACCTCAGATTTGTGGTACAGGATTACCATTACCAAGTCCAGACAGGACTGTACAAGGCACCGAGGGTGTTTACCGGGGTAATGGCCGAAATGATGATACTCCTTCGAAAAAAGGGAGTTTTAATTATCCCGTACTTGGACAATCTCCTTATAAGGGCGAGGTCCAAAGAGCAGTTGCTAGTCGGGGTAGCACTATTTTGGAAAGTGCTACAACAGCAGGGTTGGATTCTAAACAGTCCAAAGTCACAGCTGGTTCCTATGACACGTCTACTGTTCCTGGGGATGGTTCTGGACACAGACCAGAAATAGGTGTTTCTCCGGGAGGAGAAAGCCAAGGAGCTGTCATCTCTAGTCAGAGACCTCCTGAAGCCAAAACAGGTATCGGTGCATCATTGCACGCGAATCCTGGGAAAAATGGTAGCTTCCTACGAAGCAATCCCATTCGGCAGGTTCCATGCAAGAAGGAACTGAGGGCCAGTTACAATGCCCTGGGTCAGGCAAGGCCTCTGCTTCAAAACCAGCCGGTACTGATCCAATCAGACAACATCACGGCGGTCGCCCATGTAAACCAACAGGGCGACACAAGAAGCAGGATGGCGATGGCAGAAGCCACAAGGATTCTCCGATGGGCGGAAAATCATGTGTTAGCACTGTCAGTAGTGTTCATTCCCGGATGATAATAATAAGAAGGCGAGGAGTAAGAACGATACTCGTGGTTCCGGATTGGCCAAGAAGAGCTTGGTACCCAGAACTTCAAGAAATTATATCAGAGGACCCATGGCCTCTGCCGCTCAGACAGGACCTGCGGCAGCAGGGGCCCTGTCTGTTCCAAAACTTACCGCGGCTGCGTTTGACGGCATGGCGGTTGAACGCCGGATCCTGAAGGAAAAGGGCATTCCGGAGGAAGTCATTCCTACGCTTATTAAAGCTAGGAAAGAGGTTACAGCAAATCATTATCACCGCATATGGCGGAAGTATGTTGCATGGTGTGAGGCCGAAAAGGCCCCAACAGAGGAATTTCAACTAGGTCGATTTCTGCATTTCCTGCAAGCAGGAGTGAATATGGGCCTAAAACTGGGCTCCATTAAGGTACAGATCTCGGCTCTGTCGATTTTCTTTCAAAAATAACTAGCTTCAGTACCTGAAGTTCAGACATTTGTAAAGGGAGTGCTGCATATTCAGCCCCCGTTT
Organism: Pseudophryne corroboree; assembly: GCF_028390025.1. NCBI lineage: Eukaryota > Metazoa > Chordata > Amphibia > Anura > Myobatrachidae > Pseudophryne > Pseudophryne corroboree. Next base: position 691,614,232 of record NC_086445.1, on the reverse strand, counting down.
GTGCCCCCTGTGGCACCTTGGGATCTCAACGTGGGGTTGAGTTTCTTAAAATCACATTGGTTTGAACCACTAAAACCGTGGATCTGAAATATCTCACGTGGAAGGTGGTCGTGTTGTTGGCCTTGGCTTTGGCCAGGCGAGTATCAGAATTGGCGGCTTTGTCCTGTAAAAGCCCTTATCTGATTTTCCATATGGATAGGGCAGAATTGAGGACTTGTTCCCAGTTTCTCCCTAAGGTGGTGTCAGCGTTTCACCTGAACCAGCCTATTGTGGTGCCTGCGGCTACTAGGGACTTGGAGGACTCCAAGTTGTTAGACGTGGTCAGGGCCCTGAAAATATATGTTTCCAGGACGGCTGGAGTCAGAAAATCTGACTCGCTATTTATCCTATATGCACCCAACAAGCTGGGTGCTCCTGCTTCTAAGCAGACTATTGCTCGTTGGATTTGTAGTACAATTCAGCTTGCACATTCTGTGGCAGGCCTGCCACAGCCAAAATCTGTCAATGCCCATTCCACAAGGAAGGTGGGCTCATCTTGGGCGGCTGCCCGAGGGGTCTCGGCTTTACAACTTTGCCGAGCTGCTACTTGGTCAGGGGCAAACACGTTTGCAAAATTCTATAAATTTGATACCCTGGCTGAGGAGGACCTGGAGTTCTCTCATTCGGTGTTGCAGAGTCATCCGCACTCTCCCGCCCGTTTGGGAGCTTTGGTATAATCCCCATGGTCCTTACGGAGTTCCCAGCATCCACTAGGACGTCAGAGAAAATAAGAATTTACTCACCGGTAATTCTATTTCTCGTAGTCCGTAGTGGATGCTGGGCGCCCGTCCCAAGTGCGGTGTATCTGCAATACTTGTACATAGTTATTGTTAACTAAATCGGGTTATTGTTGAGCCGTCTGTTGAGAGGCTCAGTTGTTTCATACTGTTAACTGGGTTTCATATCACGAGTTATACGGTGTGAATGGTGTGGCTGGTATGAGTCTTACTCGGGATTCAAAATCCTTCCTTATTGTGTACGCTCGTCCGGGCACGGTGTCCTAACTGAGGCTTGGAGGAGGGTCATAGTGGGAGGAGCCAGTGCACACCAGGTAGTCTAAGATCTTTCTAGAGTGCCCAGCCTCCTTCGGAGCCCGCTATTCCCCATGGTCCTTACGGAGTTCCCAGCATCCACTACGGACTACGAGAAATAGAATTACCGGTGAGTAAATTCTTATTTTAAATAGTCACATTTATAAACCAAAGTAAACTTTCACTGGGGATTATTGAAAGAGAAAGTAATTAATAAAAGGAGCTGCTCGGCCTCCTATGTGATGTACCGCATCAGTGTCAGGCTCTCTCCTCGGTGCTTCTCTTCCGATCGTAGCCGTCAGTCACTTCCTGGTCTTCAGTCACGTGACCGGGTGCCCTCTCTGGTGTAGCTGGTGCTGCTTAGTCGTGTCGCTGTTATCAGTCATATTGATGGAGTGCTCCTGGAGAGAGCCTGACACAGATGCGGTTAGCAGCAGAGGAGGAGAATCAAGGTGAGTCTCTGTAGGTGGAGGGAGTGCAGCAACGAACCGCTCTGAGAGCGATCGCTGTGCGTGCATCCCACCCCCCCAAGACAGGCAGTGAACCCAGGCTGACCGGTCTCCGGCGTGTGACTGAACACAGTCACAGTGCCGGTGACAGGAGCCAGGGGGAAAAGCCAGTCCGGAGTCCCTTTTCTTTGATTTTATCCTCCAAAACTGTCTAAAGCTTCCAATAAGGCATACATCCTATAAGTGCATTAATTCATATACAGACCAGCGGGACGCCGCAGTCTGGATTTTAAACAAACTGATTTTTTTTTTTTTTTCTCTTCTTCCCTTTTTTTCAAACAACATCCCCAAGAGGTACTGTGCCCCTGGACATTCAGTTTATTACTTAATTAAACCCAGCACAGCATGCTCAATATGCTCAGTTTGGACAATTTATTATAACAGAGTTTCAGAACCTCGTTACTAACAACTTATATTGCAATATAATAAACGTTAATTGTGCAACGTATTCAAACAGTGCATTATTTGTTTATACATATATATATACATTGTTAACTAGAAATCGGGGTTGAGCGCAGTGTAAACACACATTTGGACATTATTGTTACAACAGGAAGGGACCGACTTGTTAAACATTAGCAGCACTCCCCGTAACATAGTGTACATCTGTGCGCAGTCCGCCCACCTTTTGCGTGTATGAGTTTCAAGCTAGTTAGCCTGGTTTGCCTTGTTTGTGTGAGCTGGTGTGAATCTCGCCATTATCTGTGTATAATCCTTCTCTCAAAGTTGTCCGTCTCCTCGAGCGCAGTTTCTAGACGGAGTCTGGTAGGAGGGGCATAGAGGGAGGAGCCAGCCCACACTCTCAAACTCTTAAAGTGCCAGTGGCTCCTAGTGGACCCGTCTATACCCCCATGGTACTAATGTGGATCCCAGCATCCTCTACGGACTACGAGAAAAGGATTTACCGGTAAGTAATTAAAATCCTATTATCAGAGGTGCAAACAACTCGCTTTTCGGTGAATGTTGCTTCTTTATTGTCAATTTGGATGACTTCTGTGAATCGTCCAGTTCCGTAAAGTTTTTTGTTTGTTTTTTTGGGGTGGGGGGGCTGGGGTAGTGCTGGTATCTACCATATTTATTTGAACGCGTTGAACAAAAAAAGAAGCAAAGTAAGCATAAAATCAACTGTCAATCTTTTGTGCACCAGGTTACGTGGTTATTTCAGCTCTTTCTGCGCTCTCATTTTGCGGCGGCTTGTTGCAAGATCACGTCTTTTTTGTGTTGGTCTGACTATTTCATATGATTTCGACTTTTAACATCAGCCATGTAGGTTATGCTTCTTGTGAATTTTGCGCTAACGTTAATCAGTGTCATAGCAGATTCTCTTACCTACATTTCCACCGTAACATTCAGACAACATCGTATTAGGGCAAGCTATGCTGGCTGTCGTGATCTAACGTTAGTCAGCAGTTCTATAGAATTCAACAATAGTCTGAGGGCACATTTTATAAGGGAAGAAGTGAACGTTATTGAAATCTTATAACATTAGAGAAGTTAACAGGTCAATTAACTTTGCATTTCAGAATCTCGTTTAAGATAGAGTTTGAGGAAAAGGATGCACTTCTTGTTAACATTTGGATGCAGATAGCAAGTGCAGTTGAAAGTGGTCATGGATAAAGCTAGCTATGGCACGATTGAGGTGAAGTCAGTCAAGCACACTTTTTCACTTTTTCAAAAAAGTTGAAAAAAGGATGTGCAAGATGCACTCTGTATTAAAGAAACTAAGTATGGCAGACGGGGCTTACGCGCCTTGTTGGCACACTGTCAGACAGACATCTACAAGTAGTTACTACAGTTATAACAACACAGTGTTGCACAGATCGTCAAAGGACAACCCTCTCTCAGAAAGCCCCAGAGGTTGTAAAGAAAGGGAAAGTCCCAGGCTTAAACTACCAGTACCTATGTGTGATCGCACATCCAGTACAGAGATGGCTACGTGAGTGTGTGGAAAAGAGCAACCAACTTTTTTAAGCATACAGCACAGGCTTTTGACATATGGTTATAGGATATTAGTGTTGACCATTAAGTGTTTACCATTAATCTTTTAAGTGCATGAGATTGATGCATTTAAATGTAAAAAACAAGTGTACGACTACAGGGTCAAAGGTCTCTCTTTTTTCACCATACATGTGTTTGCATCCCTGAATTTATAGGCTATGTTAAGCTTTAATACGTTGTTGCACCATGTAGGCTACTTTGCAGTCACATTAACAAAGGAATTATGGGGGTCATTCCGAGTTGATCGCTCGCTAGCAGTTTTTTGCAGCCGTGCAAACGCATAGTTGCTGCCCAGGGGAGAGTGTATTTTCGCTTTGCAGAAGTGCGAACGCCTGTGCAGGCGCACGGCAGCAAGCACATTTTGTGCAGAACAAGACCAGGCCTGTAGTTACTTATTCTGTGCGATGATTGCTGCGACGAATGACGCGGTAATGACGTCAGATACCCGCCCAGCAAATGCCCGGCCACGCCTGCGTTTTTCCAAACACTCCCAGAAAACTGTCAGTTGCCACCCAGAGACTCCCACTTCCCGTCAATCTCCTTGCGTTCGGCTGTGAGATTGGAATCGTCGCTAGAACCACTGCAAAACCACAAAGGACTTTGTACCCGTACGACGCACGTGCGCATTGCGGTGCATACGCATGCGCAGACTAGCCGTTTTTTTCACTGATCGCTACGCAGCGAACAACGGCAGCTAGCGATCAACTCGGAATGACCCCCTATATTCATATAGGCTACAAAGTTGTTTTCTGTTTGTCTTAAAATAAGAACAAAAATATATTTGTGACTAACATAGCAACATTGGCCACGCTGACCATTTTATGTCATGTTATGCTCTTTAAATTATGTCAGTAGGTGGTACCATTTAGCTGGTATTTTTCTAGGGACCCAAGTTTGAGGGCTTGGGTTTCATATTGATTTATTAAGCAAACGTTTGCTGAAAAGGAGCCAATAGCTGTATTAATTTACTATTGCTGACAATTTTTTTAAGCTGTGTTCCAACCTAATATGTTCATCAGGGACCACACTCGGTATCCATCTATGTCGTCGTTTGAGACTCCTATATGAAAAGGAGGATTAGCTTGTTTTCAGATTTAGGAGAGGATTGCTAATGTTGTAGACTGTAAACGGTCATGAGCCAAATCCGCATTATCACAACTGAGGGCTGGTGTTGGTAGCGGGAAGCCTCAGTTGTAGGGGCTGACGGGTACCTGAACTTAGGAGGTGAGATGAGACTCCTAGACATGCGCAGGGACTGCAGTACCAATGCCCAAAGGCATGACCATGACAACTGAAGGTGACATTAAGGTTTTTATTAAATAACAAAAAAGTCATAGAAGGTGCAACAAAACAATAACCGTCAAAGAGAGTCTCTGCGTTCCTACTGGTTTGAGACCAGTAACTAGGGGTTGGCTTAAGGTGCTTTATGATGCTAGAGATCGTAGATAAAGCAGTTAAGTGATGCTAGGGATTGCAGAGATAGCACTTAACTGTAATAGCGGATTCTTGACGACAGTGAGAGCAAAGTACCGCTGGAGAAGAGCTGCTGGAAGCCGAGGCATACACTCTGCCAACGCAGGGTGCAATAGCAAGAGAGTCAGGCTGCACCAGAGAGTAATATATATTATAAAACTCACACTAATTTTACTTAGAAAGAGGCAATCAGGCGCACTTATTACCAACTTTAAATAACCTGGATAAGGAAGATCTACAATGCTGCTCCCAATGAATAATCTGCAATTATTCAAACCAAACAAGAAATTACAATAATGTATACATACATGTGTACACAGGGAGCGCTAAATATTCATAATTATCTAATTTATTTAGACAATAAAAAATAGAATGACAATGCACAATTTAATAATAATAAGATATATCAATTAAAAAATTAAAAACCATATCAAATGGACATCTCTCGTGGAAATAAACAACTCAGTTGCTGGTGTTAAAGGGTCCAGATTAGGCTATTTAGCCAATAATTGCTGAGCAAGTCCAGAATCCTAGTGTATCATTAATGTCACCAGCAAGTAGCTTTTAACTGTAAAAAGATGTACTGTAGCAGTCCAATGCCACTTAAATTTAAGCTCACCGCTGTTGGAAGTGTTTCCAAACTCCCATCTATTGCTGTTCAGCGGTGTCCCCGTCTCCCCTGCAGGCTTACCAGTGTGCGCTGATGAACCGTGGCCGCACAGCCGGACGTCTCCGGCAGTGATGTGGAGCCTGATTTGCAGACTAGGGGAGAGAGCTGGATGCAGGCAGCTTGGAGCAAAGTGGTGACGGATAGATATAAGTTGATTTCCACAGAGATATTGTAGGTTCCTTGACGCGTTTCTCTGCTATAGGTAGAGTAGCAGTTTCATCAGAAGGTATACTCAGTGTCCACTTTGGAAGATATTTATACAGTGGCCATCCAATCAAAAGGCATTGTCCATTAAATAACAGGTGTAGAATAAACAGGTAATTACTTTGGTGCCTTATCCAGGATTTTGAAACACAATCAGAGTGAATAGAAATAAAACAAACTTTTTTATCATCAATCAAAAAGTCTCCTTATAAGGAGCTCCAGAGAGTGTAATCACAGGAGAGTCAGGCTGCACCGCAGAGTATAATCACAGGAGAGTCAGGCTGCACCGCAGAGTATAATCACAGGAGAATCTCTAGTGAAGCTGAAGACTGGAATCACTGGGAAGACAATTGAAGCACTGACAGCTTCCTGGGTGCTGGGACAGGATATTTATACCTGCTGGGAAGCAGGCATTGGCTGACAATTACACACAGGCACCAGCAGCGCTGCAGATTGGTGAGAAGAGTGACATGTGATTTCATCCAACATGGCTGCGTCCTTGACAGAGTTTGAAGGGGAAAGATGATCTGAAGAACCATGTGCCAAACAGCAATGGCGGCAGAGGCCGCAGTAGCAGAAGGCTCCACGCTCTCTCACACATGCACAGCAGCCACAGGAATGGCCGCGGCACACAGAGGACGCCACACTCAGCTTCCACGCGGCAAGATCACGGGCGCGGCGGTGACGGCCGCGGCGGGACTGAGAGCGCTATACTAAAGTTAAGTGAAAACACTAAGAAGGCCGCTGAGCCAGCGCTGCGGGTAACACCAGATGTAATGCAAAACAAAACATAGTTATGACCCGGCCTTGGCACGCTGAGCCAATCTCAGGAGACACCTAACTGGTAGAAAATGGCGTCCAGTTACCCGGATCGTGACATGCATCATGCTTTGATGCACTGCAGAACATGGTGTTACTCATGTGATTTGAGAAAACTAGCATTTCATATTAAGATTGACTCGAGTATTTAGAACGGTCCCAAAGCAAAGTTACAATACCCACTTTCTTTTCAAAATCATAGCTCATCTGTTCCCCACTCTTGCTGTATATACACTGAATGATGGATATATGATGATAGCCTACAATAAAAAATTTTGTAGTGCAAGCTTACAGGATGGGTGACTTAAGTGACTTCTTAAGACAGAGAAATGTTCCCGAGGAAATAATAGAGACCCTGGAGCATGTCAAGGTACTCAACTGCAACCGCTTATATGACTACCAAATGATTGTTTCTCCAAAACATAAACTTTCTTTTATTACTGTTTCATTACACAACATTACACCCTTTTCAAATCAGTCATATTTTCCATTTTTATTTTTTTATTTCAATCATTTTTATTTGAGTTTTTGATTTTGCATTAACAACTTACACAAAAAACAAACTTAAAACTACAAACATACACAAAATACACATAAACAGCTGTACATTTAAAAGGCACATGGTACAACAAACAGATAAAATGTCTCATAAGTCGCACAGCGTCGGCGTCTGGGAGTAGCACATCCCAAACACGCTACCTCCAATATACGCATAAGCATAGCAGAGTAAGGGCAGTATATCGAAATACAACATAGCAAGGCCGGCCGCGAGGGCATCCACCTCCAACACATCCCAGAATAAAATAAGGAAAGAAATACAAATCTAAACTTTATTTATCCTTAAAATATCTAGAGTCCATCCACCTGCCCCATATTGTAAACAATTTCCTTTCCACCTTCCTAGCCAGGAACACAAATTTTCGTGTGCAATAGTTTAGTTAACCAGAGATATCCAAGCCTTAGGTGCCGGGGCCTCACCAGCCAGCCACAGCCGGGCTATGCAGACCCTAGCCAGGGCACATAAATTGATGACATATCGCCTGCTGGGCGGATCTAAAGCTTCCTCGTCCACAATCAGCAGTGTACACAGCACAGGCGTACATATGGAAGAGGGAATACCTGTATCAATTATGGTACGTATAACAGCCTTCCAGAACAGAGATACGTTAGGGCACAACCAAAGCAGATGCCAGAAGTCGGCACCCTTGGCTCCACTCTTAGGGCACCGTGAGCTATGAGACCCCCCAATATGTGCTAACCTCACCGGGGTCATATACACCCTATGCAGAATATATAATTGTATTTGCTGGTATCTAACAGAGGAAGTGGAGATCCGATGGGATCCCATAGCAGTGTTCCATGCATCATCTGATAACAGACCCACATTCGCCTCCCACCTACCCCGAAGAGAAGTTAGAGGGTCAGTATGGTGCATCTGAAGAATGCGACCATATATCTTAGAAACTAGGTGTCCCGAGTCCAGCGTCCGCAACATTAATTTGACCGGGGAATCAACGAGGACCGGAGGGCCATTCGGAAACTGGGCAGCCAAAGCGTGTCTCAGCTGAAGAAATCTAAAGAAGAACCCTGAGGGGACATTGTGCGCCTGTTGAAGTTGTTGGAATGAGTTAAGGGTCCCATCACTATATAAATGGCCCAAAGAATACACTCCCCAGTTACCCCAGACTTCCCGGACTTGAAGTTGACACAGTTCCGGCAACCCATAAGCATTATCCAGTGGGGTATCAGGATCAACACCGTGACCATGCATCACAGAGTGCACCAATTTCCATATTAGGATGGATTGTTTAATCAGTGGCAGTGTGGACATTTTGACGCTACCGCAAAGAAGTAGCTGTAATGGGGAGCCACCAGGATAGTCATGGTGCATCATCAGCGAGTGCAAAGCCAGGGCATCGATGTCGCTAACCCACTCCCAGACATGTGTCAGCTGCGCCGCATAGTAGTAAAAACGGAAGTTGGGGAAAGCCAAACCACCCAATTCTCGTGACCTGGTCAGGGTATCCAGTCTCAAACGTGCACGCTTACTAGCCCACACCAGGGAGGAAAGCAACCCATTTATTTGTTTAAAAATCTTCTGCGGAATATAAACGGGAGAGTGCCGCGAAACATATAGAAGTTTGGGCTGGAAAACCATTTTTACCATGTTAACCCTCCCCGTGACCGTTAGAGGTAACTTCCCCCAGGCCTTCACCCGGCTACGAAGATACGTTATTTGTGGAGTAATATTTAGGGAGGAAAATTTCTGAGGATTATTAGACACCCAAATGCCCAGATATTTGAAGGAGTCCACCCACCGCAATGGGAGAGCTACTAACGGGGAAGTAGGAACTTCGCCCCGAAGTGGGGTAATGAAGGATTTCTCCCAATTAATCAGGAGCCCAGAGTATCGCCCGAACTCAATAATAATTTCCAAAATCCTAGGCATAGACTCAGCATAGCGATCCACAAACAACAAAACGTCATCGGCATATAAGGCCACCCTGTCCTCACGGGCACCCACCTTAAAGCCAGAGATCCCCACGTCCGCCCTCAGGAGGCATACAAGAGGTTCGATGGCCATAGCAAACAGAGTAGGGGACAGTGGGCATCCCTGTCGTGTACCCCTAAATAGGGGAAAGGAGTGAGATACGAAACCATTTACTGCCACCCTCGCCGAAGGAGAGGAATACATCAATCGAACATATTTAATAAAGTTTGGGCCTATACTAAATCTACGCATAACTTCCCACAGATAATCCCACTCGACAGAATCAAAATCCTTAGCAGCATCCAACGAAACGACTACGGAGGAGGAGGGGTCCCTGCGGCGGATTTGTAGGTGAGTAAACAGACGTCTAAGGTTAGTGGAAGTCGATTTATTGGGCATAAATCTCGTCTGATCCGGGTGTATTATGTGAGAAATAACTGCATTTAATCTGCCAGCCAGCACCTTATCCAAAATTTTAATATCAGTGGGTAAGAGGGATATAGGGCGATAGGACTCAACTCTCCTAAGATCCTTGTCAGGTTTAGGGAGAACCACAATCACTGCCTTAGCCATAGACAGGGGGGTGGGGGGGGGAGACTCCTGTGCAAAGATTTGGCCATACAACTCAAGTAGATGAGGGACAAAGAAATCCAAGTGTTGCTTATAGACCTCCGAAGGTATGGCATCCAAACCCGAGGCTTTACCACTAGGGGAGGCCCTAACAGCGACCATAATTTCATCAGATGAGATAGGTGCCTCAAACAGGTCACAAGCCTCGCTGGATAAGGTGGGGAAACAAACGCTGTCTAAATAATCGTTCGGTTGCGATGAAGTACAATCCAGTTTGGATTCGTACAAGCGTCTATAGTTGGATACAGATTCAGACGCCATTTGTGGAGTCTGTGTCAGGGGAACACCATCAGAGTTCACAATCTCAACCACAACACTAGTAGGTCTATCACCCCGGGCCAGGGAGGCCAGGTATGTCCCCGGCCTATCACCAGTAGCGTAAAAGGTATGGGAGGAGAAAAGGAGTCTATGCTGAGTCTTTTCCATTAGGTAATCTTTCCATTCCCTCTGAGCCGATAACCAGGCTAGCTTAGAACTGTTCAAAGAATCTTGTAAGTATTGTAATTCTGCAGCGACACTCTGGGCCTCCAGCTCAGCCTCCCGTCGCCTATAAAAGGACTTCCCCCTCAGAAAAGCCTTGAATGTGTCCCATAAAATAGAGATAGCTTTTTCGGCACTGTTTAGTTCAAAGAATTCCCGCAATGCAGCCACTAAGTCAGAGCCGTCCCCCATGTGTACGGGCCAAAATGGATTAAATTTCCATACAGCTTGACCCCTAGAGCAGTTAAAGTCTAAAGTAAAGGTCAAGGGGGAGTGATCTGATATACCCCTAGTCTCATATCTAATACTACCAACCCGGGGAACCATATCACTCGAGAGGAGGGCCAGGTCAATCCTGGAGAACGAAGATGAGAGTGAGAGAAACAGGAGTATTGTTTAAGAGACGGATGTCTCAATCTCCAAGGATCGACCAGGCCCAACCCCGACACCACATTTGCAAAAGTGGATCTCCCAGGACACGCAGCAGATGGAGATATAGAGAGCCTGTCCTTCGCCGCATCTAGCACATTATTGAAGTCCCCAAAGCAAATAACAGATATCCCGGGGAATGAGGCCATGAACCCAGCAGCCTTCTTTAGAACATCAGGAGAGTAAGGGGGGGGGGGGGGGGGGAGGGGCACATAAACAGCTAGAAGGAGGACAGGGACATAACATATTTTCCATTTTTAGATTGATACCAGCACCATACATTTAGATGTGCAAGTGTGCGAACGCATGTGTAGCAGAGCTGTACAAACAGATCTTCTGTAGTCTCTCCACAGCACAGGACTTACGCAGCCGCTGCGATCACTTCAGCCTGACCGGGAGCAGAATTGACGTCAGGAACCCTCCCTGCAAACGCTTGGACACTCCTGTGTTTTTCCAACCACTCCCTGAAAATGGTCAGTTGCCACCCACAAATGCCCTCTTCCTGTCAATCGCCTTGCGATCGCCCGTGCGAATGCATTCTTCGCACAAAGCCATCGCTAAGCGGCGATCCGCTTTGTACCAGGGCAATGCGCCTGCGCATTGCGATGCATACGCATGCGCAGTTTAGACCTGATCACAGGCTGTACGAAAACGCAGCCTAGCGATCATGTCTGAATTATCCCCTTATTTTCAATCACACGGTGATTGCCTAGCAGTGTTAGGATTTTGTAGACGGACGGAAAACAGCCACACCACTAGAAAATCAAAGCTTTTTGAGTGCCTAAAATCAAAGTTGGCCAAAAGAAAACATTGTGATGAAGGAGGCAGCAGCACAAACCAAGGAGAGCATTCCCAACCATTTCAGAAAATAAATGTTCTGACGAAAATGAGAAAAATAGAAATGGGATGGATGTATTATAATGAAAGAGTCTTTCAAGCAGGTGAGAGCCAAACGAGGAGGGGGAAACAAGAGAAGTTGACATTTCCAAAGATGCTCAGAAAAGGGATTTGATACAGAAGCAATTGGCATGTTCTTTCCAGATGGGAGAAGTAGTCAGTTGCCCTTAACAGATTTTGAGTTAGATCTCAAAGACTATCAAGAGGTGACAGTTGACGATGCAGTCACAGTTGGACAACTGTACAGTGACACAAAACTTGCTCTTCTTAGGTTTTATTTGACCACAAAGGGGAAAAAAGTCCACACAGTCATGGCCTAGCTTCATCTTTAGAGGAACAGGAGAGCTCTTAAAATCATTCTTCCACTATTCCCAGTGCTGCTACAGCTCCACTATCTACTGTCTTTGAAACATTCAGCCCTGAAATTATATTTCTTGGAAGCACTCCAATTAATGACAATTTAGACTTTTCACTATATTCCACAGAGGGTGGGAGTGAGGATGTTTTGGAGAACAGCAATGTTGTTTTTATAGGAGACTTTTCTGAAAATGAGCCACAGAGTTTGGATGATACACTACCTATTTCATCACAAACCATGCCATCAAGTGACAGTGGGAAGAGAATATTGATTGTTTACAGTGGGCAGGTACTGCCGGAGCTCATTGTACATTTCTGTGATGATGGACTTCAGGAAGTTGATATCAAAATCCAGCTTGTACTGCCAGATGGAACACCTGAGATGGGGTATTATGATGGAGGAGTTGTGAAAGACTGTCTCTCAGAATTCTGGCATGAATTCTATGACCAATGCAAGACAGGAAATGCTTTTAAAGTGCCATTCCCAAAGCATGATTTTGGACAGCAGCAGTGGGAGAGTGTAGGCCGAATAATTGCTTTTGGATGGGCGAGGGAGAAATATCTTCCAGTGAAGATCGCGCATGCCATATTAGAACAAGCTGCCTTGGGAATTGTGAAGAGTGATGTATTGGATAATTTCCTCAAATACATGCCTGAATCAGAGCGTACAATGTTTGAATTATGGCGATCCGATGTTAACAGTGTCGACCAAGAAGAATTAATTGAGGTCCTAGATAACCACAGCTGCAGAAGGATACCAACAGCCAGCAATGTCACTGAAATCCTCCAGAAGCTTTCCCACAAAACACTTGTCCAAGAGCCTGCCTACGTAATCGAACAATGGGCCAAAATACTTAGCACCACCAGGCAAAGCTTTCAGAATCTCACAACAGTTGATGAAACCCTGCAACAAACTATGAAAAACGTTGTGAAGTCCCTCACATTCCCAGAGACAATAAATGTCCACCAGAAGGACATACAGAAGTACCTTACCACATACTTAAAGAATGCTGAATGCAGCACTTGTGTTTGTCCTCAGGTTCTGCACAGGGTCAGATTTATTCCTTGGAAAGAACATCATTATTGACTTTACCAAGATTCAAGGTTTTCAGAGGAGACCTGTTGACCATACATGTGGTTGTGTGCTAGAGCTGTCAGTCCATTATGACAGCTACCCTGACTTCAGATCTGAGATGAACAAGGTGTTGGAATAACACCAGGACATAATAACGTTATGCTAATAAATTTCAAGGAGGGCAAAGATGTACATTCAAATAACTTTTCATGGCACAATTACTAAATAATCTTATTTATTAATATCTATGAAAACAATGTGTTTAGCTTTTTTTATATAAAGTTAATACTACCAAAGTTACATTTTGGAATTAATAGCTTTGCTGACTTTTTCTACATTGTTCGATACATGCCAGCTTTGCAACAATTTTAAAATAAATTTCGAATTAGTTAGAAAGTTTTTTCTCTTTGCTGTGTGTTGTGTCTCAGTCGTCTACACACCCGTAATAGTTTTCCTCCACCACACCAGGTTGTTCAAGGATTCACCTAGGCCACATCTTCACACAAAGCATAATCTATTTTACACTATGTATTTATCAGCAACATAAGAGTAATAAGAAGAAAAGAATGGGACTTCCGGTGGGTGGCGCATTCAAGATGGCCACATTTTAACTGAGCTCCGCTCAACTAGCTCTATCTACATCCATCCACCTGTTTCATTCCCACTCCCACAAGATTTACCAGCAGGGACTATCTCCTCACATTGTGGAGAATGATTTGTAGTCTTTCTCATGTGGCTGGATGGCTTGAGAGCCTCGTTCGCCGGAGTCTAGCTCGAAGACGGGCCGCCGCGTGGAGTGAGACCTATATGTGGTGGCGCCCACATTGCTATAATCTAACACTGCCTTACTCACCCTGGTCCCCAAGTGCGAGGATACCTACCACCCTCCTATCCTCAAGGTCTTCCATTAGCAGGGTGGAGTTTCTCCGCTGATGCCCTGCTGGCTGTGGAACGCTGGTCGGTGAGACCCGGGCGTCCACGGATCCGTGCCTCCTGCTGACAGCCCCTGCACCTATTGTGGCTCTTGTTGCCCTGACAGCACCCGATTTCGACGTGGTTGCAGTGGCAACTGCTTCGTGGGTCCTCCTGGCAGTTCCTGCACTTGCCATGGGTGGTCCTGACCTGGCGGTATCAGTGGTTAGCAGGACCCGAAGAAACTGCGAGCCCGGACCTTCTCCTGACGATTCTGAACTGGAGGGGATGTCCCGTGAGTTGCCCCTACATCTGGAGTCCCGTGGTGAGACCTTTTCTCCCTACTTTGGTACCAGATGCACAGAGACCGCCTGCCACGAGCATTCCTGAATGGGTTGTGTCGGTGGTTAGCGGGACCCGAATTGGCTGCGAACCTGCCTCCCCTCCTGACGCCTGCTACATCTGTCCTGGGATGCTGTAGCCACGGCTCTGTGTACCCTCCTGGTGGATCTTACATCTGCTCCCAACCCGCCTGTACCGGTGACTGGTGGGGCTGCGACAGCCACGGCTCTGTGTATCCTCCGGGTGGCTCTTTTCTCTCCTCTCAACCTGGCTGTGCCCATGATTGGTGGGGTGGGGGTAGCCGTGGCTCCTTGTGATCTCCAGGCGGCTCCTGCTTCTCCTCCCGACTAGACTGCACCTGTGGATGGCAAGACCTGAAGTGCTTGATAGCGCCCCCGAGCTGGCTTTACCTGATGCAGTGGGGGATCTGACTGTACCGAGATCGACTGGAGGTCGCTGCTGTGGAGACAGTGGAACAGCGGTGGTGCTTTTCTAACCTCTCCTGCTTCTCAGACCCTGCGGTGAGACCATTCCTATATGCTCTTTGAACTGTTGCTGCTTAGGGAATCCAGTGTCTGATCTGTCCTCGAACCCCCGGATGCTGCTCTCCCCAGGAGAAAATGGAGCACTCTCCGATGACTGTGTCTGGGCGATCTGCACTCTGCATGATAATACTTTTGTTTGTCCCTTTCTCTTTTATTGCTAACTCTACCCTTTTTCTACACGCTGCTCATACCCTTTCTTTCTTCCGCCCCCCCTTGTGTATTATCCATGCCCCACTAACGCCTTTCTTTCCATCTCTTTTTACACCTGCCCTTTCTACCCTTCCCCACCTTTGCTCTCTCCCCAAATGACCATCCACACTTTGCTAAATTGCTCTATAGCTCGAGATGAGCAGTACCTGATGTTTCCATTACAACTGCTCTCCTTGTGTATATTTTAATATTGTGACTGCTTCTATTACCTTTCACATTGATATCATCATTGTGGGACAAACACCATTGACCTATAATTATCTGCAAAACTATAATCTTCATAACCTACGTGTGCTGTTTGGCGCACTGTATAACAGTATATGTCTTATGGTTATTGTTTAGTG
This sequence comes from Pseudophryne corroboree, assembly GCF_028390025.1. Lineage (NCBI taxonomy): Eukaryota > Metazoa > Chordata > Amphibia > Anura > Myobatrachidae > Pseudophryne > Pseudophryne corroboree. The sequence continues at coordinate 691,598,777 of NC_086445.1, read as the reverse complement.
CTTCCCTAATAGAATACCTACTACAACTGAATTATATTGCCCACACATAAGCAATAGGGCCAAATGTTAAACTTTGTAATGGTGCTACTCTGATCCCAGGGTATGTACAAGGGTATATCCATAACTCCTGACATTGTACTTCAAGAGTTCATATTTGCCGATATTGATGTTTGCTGTGATAACACATCACTAATATACACTGCCCCCTAGTGCAGTGATGGCTAACCTTGACACTCCAGCTTTTGTTGAACTACACATCCCAGCATGCCCTGCTAGTTTTGCTATTTGGCCATGCTAAAACTGATGCAGGGCATGCTGGGATGTGTAGTTCAACAACAGCTGGAGTGTCAAGGTTAGCCATCACTGCCTTAGTGGCTAGCATTTATATTACATCCATGGCCTATTGTATATGCACCTAGGATCTTATCAGGAGCTACTCTGCTCATTGGTGGTCATACGTTACGCCGCCTACTGGTGATAAATAATATTGCAAATCAAATTTTGCTCTGTATCACTTAAAATAGTGTATAGCGGATTGTGTAAAATACTGACCCGCTCCTTGGTCATGTCCTTGACTGTCATATATATGAGATAATATTTTCATTTGACATCTTGACCCCATCAGGGAGCCAAAAAAACAAAACAAACAAGAAGAAACAGTTGCATTGTATTTGTGATATTTCCCTTGAGTTATCCTCCATTTCTCTACTGGTACTACTTCTATTAGCAGAAATGTTCCCTCATATATAATGTAAAACTGTGCGATAGGATTACACCCTGTTATAGCCTTCGTAGGAGTTGACTAATTACTTTACATTTGTGCCATTTCATCTGAGTACTCACTTTAGTACTATACTACTAGTACCCAAAACCTCCAATGTAACACTCTTTATTTTAACACATCCTTAAGGGGGATCATGCCCTTCTTTTCAGTAATGTACCTTGAATACTAGATTTATTCTGTTGGTGAGCTCCACTTGCTTTTTCCTTGGCTTACCTTGTTAACTTTTACCAGTTGATGGAGAAATTCCTGAACAAGAATACCTCAGATAATATGGTCAGAACAAAGTCTCAAAAACAGGGTGGTTCGTCCTGCCTGGACTCACAATCTACAGCTACAATGGCTGCGGATTCTGATGCAATCCTCCAGCTGAAATCCTCAATCTCAGTGTCTCAAACTGCTAAAGAAATTATCTCAGTGCTTATGCCCCACATTGATAAAAAAAACTGGACGAATTCAAGGATTCATTTCAATTTACCCTGAGAGAAGTATCCTCATACTTCAAGAATCTCAGAATTGGAACAAAGGGTAAGTGATGTGGAGGATACGGCCCAGGCTATACAATCCTTAGCTGATTCTTCAATCACAATGTCCGGGAACTTCAAGACAAATTAGATGATCTGGAGAACAGAAATCGAAGAAACAATTGCTGATTTATCGGCATCTCGGAGCACGTGAAACCCTCGGCCCTGGGAGAATATCTATCCTCCAAACTGGCCCGTGCTTTACATGTCCCTGACACAGTGGAATTCCCACAAATTAAACGGGTACATAGGGTGGGGATGGAAAGGGAAGGCCCTAACTCTCGCCCCAGACCAGTGGTAGCACGCTATTTTGATTTTAGGCCCAAGGAAATGATACTAAGAGCATATAAAAAACTGGGTCAATTAGTCATTGATGATAATCATACAGATATGTCCTGCTATAACGTAGCTGCGTACCGCATAGCGGGCGCCATGCAACTCGCGCCAGCTCCTTGCGCTATAACTCCCGTTATAAGATGCGTTGTAAATGTGACGTCACGTTATAATTGTAACATGCATTCTACTTTCTGTCCACCAGATGTCGTTTTTCCTAAACTCTATGGCGAATGCCTCAAATAGCCAACGGACCCTTCGTAGCGCTACCTGCTGATTGGCTGATGGGTTCGAATCCTAGAGGGACCAGAATTATTTATTTTTTTGGGAAAAGTCAGAAAAAAAATGCGTGGGGTCCCCCCTCCAAAGCATAACCAGCCTCGGGCTCTTCGAGCCGGTCCTGGTTCTAAAAGTCCGGGGGGGAAACGGACAGGGGATCCCCCGTATTTTTAAAACCAGCACCGGGCTCTGCGCCTGGTGCTGGTGCAAAAAATACGGGGGACAAAAAGAGTAGGGGTCCCCCGTATTTTTTACACCAGCATCGGGCTCCACTAGCTGGACAGATAATGCCACAGCCGGGGGTCACTTTTATACAGTGCCCTGCGGCCGTGGCATTAAATATCCAACTAGTCACCCCTGGCCAGGGTACCCTGGGGGAGTGGGGACCCCTTCAATCAAGGGGTCCCCCCCCAGCCACCCAAGGGCCAGGGGTGAAGCCCGAGGCTGTCCCCCCCATCCAAGGGCTGCGGATGGGAGGCTGATAGCCTTGAGAAAAATGACAGAATATTGTTTTTTCCAGTAGTACTACAAGTCCCAGCAAGCCTCCCCCCGCAAGCTGGTACTTGGAGAACCACAAGTACCAGCATGCGGGAGAAAAACGGGCCCGCTGGTACCTGTAGTTCTACTGGAAAAAAAATATCCAAATAAAAACAGGAGACACACACCGTGACAGTAAAACTTTATTTCACACATGTCGACACACATACATACTTACCTATGTTGACCCGCCGACCGGCACGTCTCGTCTCCGACGATCCGGGGTACCTGTGAAAAAAATTAGGCTCACCTGATCCAGGGTCCGGGAGATAATCCACGTACTTGGCAAAAAAACAAACCGCAATTACCTGTGCCAGCGGACTGAAAGGGGTCCCATGTTGACACATGGGACCCCTTTCTCCGAATGCCGGGACCCCACGTGACTCCTGTCACTGAGGTCCCTTCAGCCAATCAGGAAGCGCTACTTCGTGGCGCTCACCTGATTGGCTGTCTCGCGTCTGAGGTCAGACAGCGCATCGCAAAGCCTCTCCATTACTTTCAATGGTGGGAACTTTCCGGGCAGCGGTGAGGTCACCCGCGGTCAGCGGCTGACCGCGGGTAACCCCACCGCTGACCGGAAGGTTCCCACCATTGAAACTAATGGAGGGAGTTGTGCGATGCGCTTCTGTCACTTCAGAGGCGCATACAGCCAATCAGCAGAGTGCAAGGACGTTGCGCTCGCTGATTGGCTGAAGAGACACTTCTGTGACAGCAGTCATGGGGGTGTCTTTGCATTCGAGGAAAGGGGTCCCATGTGTAAACATGGGACCCCTTTCAGTCCGCTGGCACGGGTAATTGCGGTTTGTTTGTTTTTACAAGTCCGTGGATTATACTCTGGACCCTGGATCAGGTGAGTATAATTTTATTCACAGGTACCCCGGATTCTACAGTGACGAGGGAGACGTGGCAGTCGGCGGGTCAACATAGGTAAGTATGTATGTGTCGGCAGGTGTGAAATAAAGTTTTACTGTCACGGTGTGTGTCTCCTGTTTTTATTTGGGTATTTTTTTTCCAGTAGAACTACAGGTACCAGCGGGCCCGTTTTTCTCCCGCATGCTGGTACTTGTGGTTCTCCAAGTACCAGCTTGCGGGGAGGCTTGCTGGGACTTGTAGTACTACTGAAAAAAAAACAATATTCTGTCATTATTCTCAAGGCTATCAGCCTCCCATCCGCAGCCCTTGGATGGGGGGGACAGCCTCGGGCTTCACCCCTGGCCCTTGGGTGGCTGGGGGGGTGGACCCCTTGATTGAAGGGGTCCCCACTCCCCCAGGGTACCCCGGCCAGGGGTGACTAGTTGGATATTTAATGCCACGGCCGCAGGGCACTGTATAAAAGTGACCCCCGGCTGTGGCATTATCTGTCCAGCTAGTGGAGCCCGATGCTGGTGTAAAAAATACGGGGGACCCCTACTCTTTTTGTCCCCCGTATTTTTTGCACCAGGCGCAGAGCCCGGTGCTGGTTTTAAAAATACGGGGGATCCCCTGTTCGTTTTCCCCTCGGATTTTTAGAACCAGGACCGGCTCGAAGAGCCCGAGGCTGGTTATGCTTTGGAGGGGGGACCCCACGCCATTTTTTTTCGGGTTTTTCCCATTCCATTTAAAAAAATAAAAATAAAAATCTTTTTAAAAATATATAAATAATACTTGTGCCTCCAAAAAAGACAAACCAAGTACCTAATCCCTTCTAATATAAATATGGTTTGTACACAGACACCGGACAAAATCCGTTAATAGTACACCACATCAAAACACATCATATATTTACCTGGAGTACCAACTCATATCATGGTCAGCAGTGGCATTATGGTTACAGTGTCTGCTTGCAATGCGTGTATCCCGTGTTCGAATCCTGTTGAGACTAGAATTTTTTTTTTTTTTGTGAATTTATTTAATGTCATTTTTAATGGAATGGGAAAAGTCAGAAAAAAAAATGCGTGGGGTCCCCCCTCCAAAGCATAACCAGCCTCGGGCTCTTCGAGCCGGTCCTGGTTCTAAAAATCCGGAGGGAAAACGGACAGGGGATCCCCCGTATTTTTAAAACCAGCACCGGGCTCTGCGCCTGGTGCTGGTGCAAAAAATACGGGGGACAAAAAGAGTAGGGGTCCCCCGTATTTTTTACACCAGCATCGGGCTCCACTAGCTGGACAGATAATGCCACAGCCGGGGGTCACTTTTATACAGTGCCCTGCGGCCGTGGCATTAAATATCCAACTAGTCACCCCTGGCCGGGGTACCCTGGGGGAGTGGGGACCCCTTCAATCAAGGGGTCCCCCCCCCCAGCCACCCAAGGGCCAGGGGTGAAGCCCGAGGCTGTCCCCCCCCATCCAAGGGCTGCGGATGGGAGGCTGATAGCCTTGAGAAAAATGACAGAATATTGTTTTTTCCAGTAGTACTACAAGTCCCAGCAAGCCTCCCCCGCAAGCTGGTACTTGGAGAACCACAAGTACCAGCATGCGGGAGAAAAACGGGCCCGCTGGTACCTGTAGTTCTACTGGAAAAAAAATATCCAAACAAAAACAGGAGACACACACCGTGACAGTAAAACTTTATTTCACACATGTCGACACACATACATACTTACCTATGCTGTTAGGGGGTGGCGGCAGTGCTGCGGGAGTGAGCACTGGCCAGGCTTGGGCTATGTTCAGTACCCTCAGGAGCTAATGGTGTCCTTTCAGCGGAAGCAGAGCCATGGAACTTAATGAGAAGTTGGTTCCTACTTCATACCTCCCAACTTTCTTATGTTCTAAGGAGGGACACATGCGTGGCGAACCCGCGTGCTCCCGAAAAGGGGATAGGGCCTATGATAAGGGGCGTGGCTTAGCCACGCTAAGCAGGGCAGCGAGATCTAGCATGCAGGCCAATCTAGCACCTCTGCGCATCGCTATCGCAGTGGGAGGTACACACGGAGCGATCATGCGTAAAATAAGATTTTACTCACCGGTAAATCTATTTCTCGTAGTCCGTAGTGGATGCTGGGAACTCCGTAAGGACCATGGGGTATAGCGGCTCCGCAGGAGACTGGGCACAACTAAAGAAAGCTTTAGGTCACCTGGTGTGCACTGGCTCCTCCCACTATGACCCTCCTCCAAGCCTCAGTTAGGACACTGTGCCCGGACGAGCTGACATAATAAGGAAGGATTTTGAATCCCGGGTAAGACTCATACCAGCCACACCAATCACACCGTATAACTCGTGATACTATACCCAGTTAACAGTATGAATATAACTGAGCCTCTCAACAGATGGCTCAACAATAACCCTTTAGTTAGGCAATAACTATATACAAGTATTGCAGACAATCCGCACTTGGGATGGGCGCCCAGCATCCACTACGGACTACGAGAAATAGATTTACCAGTGAGTAAAATCTTATTTTCTCTGACGTCCTAGTGGATGCTGGGAACTCCGTAAGGACCATGGGGATTATACCAAAGCTCCCAAACGGGCGGGAGAGTGCGGATGACTCTGCAGCACCGAATGAGAGAACTCCAGGTCCTCCTCAGCCAGGGTATCAATTTTGTAGAATTTAGCAAACGTGTTTGCCCCTGACCAAGTTGCAGCTCGGCAAAGTTGGAAAGCCGAGACCCCTCGGGCAGCTGCCCAAGATGAGCCCACCTTCCTTGTGGAATGGGCTTTTACAGATTTTGGCTGCGGTAGTCCAGCCGCAGAATGCGCCAGCTGAAGTGTGCTACAAATCCAGCGAGCAATAGTCTGCTTAGAAGCAGGAGCACCCAGTTTGCTGGGTGCATACAGGATAAACAGCGAGTCAGTTCTCCTGACTCTAGCCGTCCTGGAAACATAATTTTTCAAGGGCCTGACTACGTCCAGTAACTTGGAATCCTCCAAGTCCCTAGTAGCCGCAGGCACTACAATAGTTGGTTCAAGTGAAAAGCTGATATCACCTTAGGGAGAAACTGGGGACGAGTCCTCAATTCTGCCCTATCCATATGGAAAATCAGATAAGGACTTTTATATGACAAAGCCGCCAATTCTGATACACGCCTGGCCGAAGCCAAGGCCAATAACATGACCACTTTCCGCGTGAGATATTTTAGATCCACGGTTTTTAGTGGCTCACACCAATGTGATTTTAAGAAACTCAACACCACGTTGAGAACCCAAGGTGCCACTGGAGGCACAACCGGGGGCTGAATATGCAGCACTCCTTTTACAATGTCTGAACTTCAGGTACTGAAGCTAGTTCTTTTTGGAAGAAAATCGACAGAGCCGAGATCTGTACCTTAATGGAGCCTAATTTTAGGCCCATAGACACTCCTGCTTGTAGGAAATGCAGAAATCGACCTAGTTGAAATTCCTCTGTTGGGGCCTTTTTGGCCTCACACCAAGCAACATATTTTCGCCATATGCGGTGATAATGTTTTGCAGTTACATCTTTCCTGGCTTGAATCAGCGTAGGAATGACTTCCTCCGGAATGCCCTTTTCCTTTAGGATCCGGCGTTCAACCGCCATGCCGTCAAAACGTAGCCGCGATAAGTCTTGGAACAGACAGGGCCCCTGCTGCCGCAGGTCCTGTCTGAGCGGCAGAGGCCATGGGTCCTCTGATATAATTTCTTGAAGTTCTGGGTACCAAGCTCTTCTTGGCCAATCCGGAACCACGAGTATCGTTCTTACTCCTCGCCTTCCTATTATTCTCAGTACCTTTTGTATGAGAGGCAGAGGGAGGAACACATAAACCGACTGGTACACCCACGGTGTTACCAGAGCGTCCACAGCTATCGCTTGAGGGTCCTTTGACCTGGCGCAATATCTTTTATAGCTTTTTGTTGAGGCGGGACGCCATCATGTCCACCTGTGGCCTTTCCCAATGGTGTACAATCCTTTGGAAGACTTCTGGATGAAATCCCCACTCTCCCGGGTGGAGGTCGTGTCCGCTGAGAAGATCTGCTTCCCAGTCGTCCACTCCGGGAATGAACACTGCTGACCGTGTTAACACATGATTTTCCGCCCATCAGAGAATCCTTGTGGCTTCTGCCATCGCCATCCTGCTTCTTGTGCCGCCCCGTTGGTTTACATGGGCGACTGCCGTGATGTTGTCTGATTGGATCAGTACCGGCTGGTTTTGAAGCAGAGGCCTTGCCTGACTCAGGGCATTGTAAATGGCCCTTAGTTCCAGAATATTTATGTGTAGGGAAGTCACTTGACTTGACCAAAGTCCCTGGAAGTTTTTTCCCTGTGTGACTGCCCCCCAGCCTCAAAGGCTGGCATCCATGGTCACTAGGACCTAGTCCTGTATGCCGAACCTGCGGCCCTCTTGCATGGAACCTGCCGAATGGGATTGCTTCGTAGGAAGCTACCATTTTTTTTCCAGGACTCGCGTGCAATGATGCACCGATACCTGTTTTTGCTTCAGGAGGTCTCTGACTAGAGATGACAGTTCCTTGGCTTTCTCCTCCGGGAGAAACACTTATTTCTGTTCTGTGTCCAGAACCATCCCCAGGAACAGTAGACGTGTCGTAGGAACCAGCTGTGACTTTGGACTGTTTAGAATCCAACCGTGCTGTTGTAGCACTTTCCAAAATAGTGCTACCCCGACTAGCAACTGCTCCTTGGACCTTGCCCTTATAAGGATATTGTCCAAGTACGGGATAATTAAAACTCCCTTTTTTCGAAGGAGTATCATCATTTTGGCCATTACCTTGGTAAACACCCTCGGTGCCATGTACAGTCCAAACGGCAGTGTCTGGACTTGGTAATGGTAATCCTGTACCACAAATCTGAGGTACTCCTGGCGAGGATGGTAAATGGGGACATGCAGGTAAGCATCCTTGATGTCCCGGGATCCCATGTAATCCCACTCGTCCAGGCTTGCAATAACCGCCCTGAGCGATTCCATCTTGAACTTGAATTTTTTTATGTATGTGTTCAAGGATTTTAAATATAAAATGGGTCACACCGAACCATGCGGTTTCGGTACCCCAAACCGTGTGGAATAGTAACCCCGTCCTTGTTGAAGTAGGGGCACCTTGAGTATTACCTGCTGGGAATACAGCTTATTAATTGCCTCTAGCGCAGCCTCCCTGCCTGAGGGAGTTGTCGGCAAGGCATATTTGAGGAAACGGCGGGGGGGAGACATCTCGAATTCCAGCTTGTACCCCTGAAATACTACTTGAATGAAACAGGGATCCACCTGTGAGCGAGCCCACTGATCGCTGAAATTTTTGAGACGGCCCCCCACCGTACCTGGCTACACCTGTGGAGCCCCCACGTCATGCTGTGGACTCAGAGGAAGCGAGAGAAGAATTTTGATTCTGGGAACAGGCTGACTGGTGCAGCTTTTTCCCTCTCCCCATGTCTCTGTACAGAAAGGAAGAGCCTTTGACCCGCTTGCTTTTCTGAAGCCGAAAGGACTGTACCTGATAATACAGTGCTTTCTTAGTCTGTGAGGAAACCTGAGGTAATGGATACGAGGTCCCAGAGACCATCCCCAAATAATTCCTCACCCTTATAAGGCAGAGTCTCTATGCGCCTTTTAAAGTCAGCATCACCTGTCCAGTGACAGGTCTCTAATACCCTCCTGACAGAATGGTCATTACATTCATTTTGGATGCCAGCCGGCAAAATATCCCTCTGTGCATCCCTCATATATAAGACGACATCTTTAATATGTTCTCATGTGTGACAGGGTCACCGACCACGCTGCAGCAGCACGATCTGCAGGTCTCAGTCTAGTACCTGAGTGTGTAAATACAGACTTCAGGATAGCCTCCTGCTTTTTATCAACAGGTACCTTCAAAGTGGGCGTTCCTAAAACGGCAGTGCCACCTTTTTTGACAACCGTGTGAGCGCCTTATCCACCCTAGGGGATATCTCCCAGCGTAACTTATCCTCTGGCGGGAAAGGGTACGCCATCAGTAACTTTTTAGAAATTACCAGTTTCTTATCGGGGGGAACCCACGCTTTTCACACACTTCATTGATTCATCTGATGGGGGAACAAAACACTGCCTGCTTTTTCTCCCCAAACATAAAACCCTTTTTTTTTTTTTTTTTTTTTTTTAGTGGTACTTGGGTTAATGTCAGAAATGTGTAACACATTTTTTATTGCCGGGATTAAGTCACGGATGTTCCTAGTGGATTGTGTATATGTCTCAACCTTGTCGACACTGGAGTCAGACTCCGTGTCGACATCTGTGTCTGCCATCTGAGTGAGCGGGCGTTTTTTGAGCCCCTGATGGCCTTTGAGACGCCTGGGCAGGCGCGGACTGAGAAGCCGGCTGTCCCACAGCTGTTACGTCATCCACCCTTTTATGTAAGGAGTTGACACTGTCGGTTAATACCTTTCACCTAACCATCCACTCTGGTGTCGGCCCCACAGGGGGCGACATCACATTTATCGGCATCTGCTCCGTCACCATATAAGCCTCCTCATTAAACATGTCGACACAGCTGTACCGACACACCGCACACACACAGGGAATGCTCTGACTGAGGACAGGACCCCACAAAGCCCTTTGGGGAGACAGAGAGAGAGTATGCCAGCACACACCAGAGCGCTATATAATGTGGGGATTAACACTATAACTGAGTGAAATTTCCCCAATAGCTGCTTGTATATATAATATTGCGCCTAAATTTAGTGCCCCCCCTCTCTTTTTAACCCTTTGAGCCTGAAAACTACAGGGGAGAGCCTGGGGAGCTTTCTTCCAGCTGCACTGTGAAGAGAAAATGGCGCCAGTGTGTCTGAGGGAGATAGCTCCGCCCCTTTATCGCGGACTTTTCTCCCGCTTTTTTCTGGATTCTGGCAGGGGTATTTACCACATATATAGCCTCTGGGGCTATATATTGTGGTATTTTTGCCAGCCAAGGTGTTAATATTGCTGCTCAGGGCGCCCCCCCCCCAGCGCCCTGCACCCTCAGTGACCGGAGTGTGAGGTGTACATGAGGAGCAATGACGCACAGCTGCAGTGCTGTGCGCTACCTTGGTGAAGACTGATGTCTTCTGCCGCCGATTTTCCGGACCTCTTCTGGCTCTGTAAGGGGGACGGCGGCGCGGCTCCGGGACCGAACACCAAGGACTGGGCCTGCGGTCGATCCCTCTGGAGCTAATGGTGTCCAGTAGCCTAAGAAGCCCAATCCGGCTGCAAGCAGGCGAGTTCACTTCTTCTCCCCTTAGTCCCTCGCTGCAGTGAGCCTGTTGCCAGCAGGTCTCACTGAAAATAAAAAACCTAAATCTATACTTTCTTTCTAAGGGCTCAGGAGAGCCCCTAGTGTGCATCCAACCTCGGCCGGGCACAAAATCTAACTGAGGCTTGGAGGAGGGTCATAGTGGGAGGAGCCAGTGCACACCAGGTGACCTAAAGCTTTCTTTAGTTGTGCCCAGTCTCCTGCGGAGCCGCTATTCCCCATGGTCCTTACGGAGTTCCCAGCATCCACTAGGACGTCAGAGAAAATCTAAGCAATCTAGTCAAATCTAAGTGATCGCTCCGTGAGTACCCCCCTTAAGTCCCACAAAGCAGGGAGACTTGCCAGCAGCATCCTCTAGGATGTTAGAGAAATACAGGCGTTCCGAAACATACTGTACAGTATCTGAGTGAGCCTAATAATGAGTATACTGTGAGATACTGTATGACATACTGTACAGTATGCTGTATCCGAAGTGGTGCATTCATGAACAAACTCCATATGCAGTAACCTTTTTGGTTGCTTTAAGAAATATCCTTCACAATATGGCAATCCCTGCCCCCCAGTCAAAACCTGTTTCTGTAGACACTAGTGTTCAATTAGCAGCAATTGAATGTGTATTCAGATTAAAGTGGATTAACTAGTGTCTGCAGAAATGGTGTTTGACTGGGGGGAGGGACAGCCATACAATACTGTATAGCAGTGATTTTCAACCTTTTTTTAGTCACGGCACACCGAATAATATTTTAAAATTCCCAGGGCACACCATCAGTTCCCCACAGAAAAAAAACACACATTGGCCCTCACAGTAAAGAAAAATCCACACATACATTGGCCTACACAGTTGCTCCCCACATAAATCATGTTGCTCACACATAAATCAATCACATTTCTCCCCACATAAATCGTATTGCTCCCCACATTAATTATTCACATTGTTCCCCCCATAAATCCATATAAATCCTTATTCTCCCCACATAAATCTTATTGTTCCCCACAGGGGAAATAGAATAACAAATATTAGCCCCTACCGGTCAGCTGTCCTCCTCCCTGTCCCTCGGTTGCGGGCGTTCATAGTGGAGTGCTGCAAATACTGAGCAGGGGGCGGTTGGGCAGGTGTGGATGTGGGTTGGCAAGGAAAGCTGTGTATGCAGGCGGGAACTGGAAGATGTGTAAGCAGGCAAGTGGGCTGGCTGGGTGGTAGACGCGGCAGCAGTGACCTATGATATCACACCGCCGCGTCTTCAAGTCATAGGTCACGGCCGGAGCATGACTGATCCTCTAAAAAGAGCCCGGGCCAACAGTTCACTCTGAAGGTGCAGGACACTGCTCTGGCTCTGCGGCACACCTTGCAACTGGTCGCGGCACACTAGTGTGCCACGGCACACTGGTTGAAAAAGCCTGCTGTATAGTATACTGTAAATGACATTTCTTAGCAAACAGAAAGCCCTCCTTGTGATACATTTCTGTGAGTGAAAAATTGCACCAGCAAATCAGCTCATACAGTAACTGTCAATTTTCAAAAACAGTCTGTACCATGACAGTTAGGAGCTGATTGGCAATGGCTGAAACATTACTTACCGAGTAACAATGCAGTGGTACTGATCATCAGGGCAGCGGGCGGCAGTGGAGCATAAACCGAGAGGAGCAGCTGCAGCAGTTTATCACTGCTGCTGGGCTGCCCCTGTCACCCCAGGATCAGAGTTGGCAGCAGGTGTTGTGGCAGCCTGGATGGTGTGCATGGCTTATTACACCTGCATTAAAATAAATGTTGCCAGCATGAGGGGTATCAAATGCAAAAAGGATATACAGCATATTCTCTTGCATACTGTATATCAGTGTGCCTAAGTTCACGGCTCCCTTATATTATAAATTATCATATGTCACTTCAAATGCTGCCATAATATCTAAAAGGGGGAGCTCTGCCTGCCGTAATATCTAAAAGGGTACTCCACCTGCCGTAATGTCTAAAAGGGGGCTCCGCCTGCCATACTGTGTAAAAGGGGGCTCCACCTACATACTGTACTGTAGGGGTGTCCCTTATTCATGTTATGACACACATTAGTGCCCCTCATACACAAAGCCCACAGCAGTAGCACGCCTAATACACATAATGCCCACAGCAGTACCGCCCCTTATACAATGTCCACAGTAGTATTGCCCCTTATGCTATGGCCACTGTACTGTTAGTGCCCCTTATGTACAGTAGAGCCCATAAAAGAAATGCCCCCAGTAGTAGTGCCCTTTATGTCCCCAGGAGTGCCCCTTATGTCCCGCTTATAAGGTGACTCCTATGCAATGCCCGTAAATCTCAAAAATAAAAATAGACGCTTGCAGGGGTGATCAAATATTTATTGTCACTGTAATAGGCACTGGAACTTGGCCGGTACCTGTTTTATGGGGGGGGGGGGGGAAATGACTGTAAATACTGTACTGTACCAGGCCCCCAAGGAACCCTATTAAAGCACAGTTTACGTGACATCATGATGGTCCACAGCAGAGACATGGGGAGGCTCAGCCACAGGAGCAGGGAAAGGCTAAAGGGGAAGCTGAGGCACAGTGGGAGGTGTAGGATAAGAGGCACAGGGTGGGGAATAAGGTTTAGAAACAGTGGTGAAATGAGCCTTAACTTAACAAAAATGTCTTACCAGGACGAGGCGGGTCCGCAAATGCCGGCGGCGGAGGAATTGGTCCAGGGGTGCCTGTATTAAACACATTGGCCACAGCATTACCATTGTCCCCAGCAGTAATCAAACAAAAGCATTCATACCCTCATGGTTTACTGTACATTTCACAAGGTGCAAATCGCACCTGGGGCCTAATTCAGATCAGATCGTAGATGTGCTAAATTTAGCACATCTATGATCCGTTTCACAGACACTGGTAAATCTCAAAAATAAAAATAGACGCTTTCAGGGGTGATCAAGAACCAATTCAAATATTTATTGTCACTGTAATAGGCAAAATCAGTGCTGGGGTCTTCCAATCATAAATTACAGTACAGTATTTACTGTTACAACATTCAGTATGTGCAGTAATGTACTGTACCCAGGGCGTCAGCAGCGGATAAGATGGCGAAGGGCCCAGCAGCAGGTAAGGTGGCGAAGGGCTCGTCACCACTCTTTCACTGCCATAGCGGGGACCAGCGCCACAAGCAGTAAGTCTTGTACTCTCTTTGTTGGGTACTCTTTATACCAGTGGTTCCCAAACGTTTTTGAGTCACGGCACCCCTAGGCCAAAAGTTTCTTATTGAGAAATTTAGAAACAAATAAATAAACAAAAGTAAAATGTGCTTGTACAGTACTGTATGTCATCCTTAAGGTTCAATTACTGTATGTGGTGAGGGACAGGATTCACTTCTGATTGCCCAAATACTGTACTGCTATGGCAGTGAAAGAGTGGTGCCGAGCCCTTCGCCACCTTATCTGCTGCTGGGCCCTCCGCCATCTTATCCGCTGCTGACGCCCTGGGTACAGTACATTACTGCACATACTGAATGCTGTAACAGTAAATACTGTACTGTAATTTATGATTGGAAGACCCCAGCACTGATTTAGCCTATTACAGTGACAATAAATATTTGAATTGGTTCTTGATCACCCCTGCAAGCGTCTATTTTTATTTTTGAGATTTACCAGTGTCTGTGAAACTGATCATAGATGTGCTAAATTTAGCACATCTACGATCTGATCTGAATTAGGCCCCAGGTGCGATTTGCACCTTGTGAAATGTACAGTAAACCATGAGGGTATGAATGCTTTTGTTTGATTACTGCTGGGGACAATGGTAATGCTGTGGCCAATGTGTTTAATACAGGCACCCCTGGACCAATTCCTCCGCCGCCGGCATTTGCGGACCCGCCTCGTCCTGGTAAGACATTTTTGTTAAGTTAAGGCTCATTTCACCACTGTTTCTAAACCTTATTCCCCACCCTGTGCCTCTTATCCTACACCTCCCACTGTGCCTCAGCTTCCCCTTTAGCCTTTCCCTGCTCCTGTGGCTGAGCCTCCCCATGTCTCTGCTGTGGACCATCATGATGTCATGTAAACTGTGCTTTATAGGGTTCCTTGGGGGCCTGGTACAGTACAGTATTTACAGTCATTTCCCCCCCCCCCCCCATAAAACAGGTACCGGCCAAGTTCCAGTGCCTATTACAGTGACAATAAATATTTGATCACCCCTGCAAGCGTCTATTTTTATTTTTGAGATTTACGGGCATTGCATAGGAGTCACTTTATAAGCGGGACATAAGGGGCACTCCTGGGGACATAAAGGGCACTACTACTGGGGGCATTTCTTTTATGGGCTCTACTGTACATAAGGGGCACTAACAGTACAGTGGCCATAGCATAAGGGGCAATACTACTGTGGGCATTGTATAAGGGCCGGTACTGCTGTGGGCATTATGTGTATTAGGGGTGCTACTGCTGTGGGCTTTGTGTATGAGGGGCACTAATGTGTGTCATAACATGAATAAGGGACACCCCTACAGTACAGTATGTAGGTGGAGCCCCCTTTTACACAGTATGGCAGGCGGAGCCCCCTTTTAGACATTACGGCAGGTGGAGTACCCTTTTAGATATTACGGCAGGCAGAGCTCCCCCTTTTAGATATTATGGCAGCATTTGAAGTGACATATGATAATTTATAATATAAGGGAGCCGTGAACTTAGGCACACTGATATACAGTATGCAAGAGAATATGCTGTATATCCTTTTTGCATTTGATACCCCTCATGCTGGCAACATTTATTTTAATACAGGTGTAATAAGCCATGCACACCATCCAGGCTGCCACAACACCTGCTGCCAACTCTGATCCTGGGGTGACAGGGGCAGCCCAGCAGCAGTGATAAACTGCTGCAGCTGCTCCTCTCGGTTTATGCTCCACTGCCGCCCGCTGCCCTGATGATCAGTACCACTGCATTGTTACTCGGTAAGTAATGTTTCAGCCATTGCCAATCAGCTCCTAACTGTCATGGTACAGACTGTTTTTGAAAATTGACAGTTACTGTATGAGCTGATTTGCTGGTGCAATTTTTCACTCACAGAGAAATGTATCACAAGGAGGGCTTTCTGTTTGCTAAGAAATGTCATTTACAGTATACTATACAGCAGGCTTTTTCAACCAGTGTGCCGTGGCACACTAGTGTGCCGCGACCAGTTGCAAGGTGTGCCGCGGAGCCAGAGCAGTGTCCTGCACCTTCAGAGTGAACTGTTGGCCCGAGCTCTTTTTAGAGGATCAGTCATGCTTCGGCCGTGTCCTATGACTTGAAGACGCGGCGGTGTGATATCATAGGTCACTGCTGCTGCGTCTACCACCCAGCCAGCCCACTTGCCTGCTTACACATCTTCCAGTTCCCGCCTGCATACACAGCTTTCCTTGCCAACCCACATCCACACCTGCCCAACCGCCCCCTGCTCAGTATTTGCAGCACTCCACTATGAACGCCCGTAACCTAGGGACAGGGAGGAGGACAGCTGACCGGTAGGGGCTAATATTTGTTATTTTTTTTCTCCTGTGGGGAACAATAAGATTTATGTGGGGAGAATAAGGATTTATATGGATTTATGGGGGGAACAATGTGAATAATTAATGTGGGGAGCAATACGATTTATGTGGGGAGAAATGTGATTGATTTATGTGTGAGCAACATGATTTATGTGGGGAGCAACTGTGTAGGCCAATGTATGTGTGGATTTTTCTTTACTGTGAGGGCCAATGTGTGTTTTTTGTTTTTTTTCTGTGGGGAACTGATGGTGTGCCCTGGGAATTTTAAAATATTATTTGGTGTGCCGTGACTAAAAAAAGGTTGAAAATCACTGCTATACAGTATTGTATGGCTGTCCCTCCCCCCAATCAAACACCATTCCTGCAGACACTAGTTAATCCACTTTAATCTGAATACACATTCAATTGCTGCTAATTGAACACTAGTGTCTACAGAAACAGGTTTTGACTGGGGGGCAGGGATTGCCATATTGTGAAGGATATTTCTTAAAGCAACCAAAAAGGTTACTGCATATGGAGTTTGTTCATGAATGCACCACTTCGGATACAGCATACTGTACAGTATGTCATACAGTATCTCACAGTATACTCATTATTAGGCTCACTCAGATACTGTACAGTATGTTTCGGAACGCCTGTATTTCTCTAACATCCTAGAGGATGCTGCTGGCAAGTCTCCCTGCTTTGTGGGACTTAAGGGGGGTACTCACGGAGCGATCACTTAGATTTGACTAGATTGCTTAGATTTTACGCATGATCGCTCCGTGTGTACCTCCCACTGCGATAGCGATGCGCAGCTCTGCGCATCGCTATCGCTGGTGCTAGATTGGCCTGCATGCTAGATCTCGCTGCCCTGCTTAGCGTGGCTAGCAATTGCGGGGCATCCGCGAAGCCACGCCCCTTTTCATAGGCCCTATCCCCTTTTCGGGAGCACGCGGGTTCGCCACGCATGTGTCCCTCCTTAGAATATAAGAAAGTTGGGAGGTATGAAGTAGGAACCAACTTCTCATTAAGTTCCATGGCTCTGCTTCCGCTGACCGGACACCATTAGCTCCTGAGGGTACTGAACATAGCCCAAGCCTGGCCAGTGCTCACTCCCGCAGCACTGCCGCCACCCCCTAACAGAGCCAGAAGTCAGAAGAGTGGTGAGTATTCATCACTGGAGACCTTTCATATGCTGACCTGTCATGTCGACCATTTTCATGTGTCAACCATGAGTCCATGTCGACCATGTCACTGTTGACCAATAGTGGTCGACCTAATGACCTAATGACTGTCGACCTTAACATGGTCGCCCATCCAAACAGATTCCTCCGGGCACAATTTCTAAACTGATGTCTGGAGGAGGGGCATAGAGGGAGGGGCCAGCCCACACGTTTAAAGTCATTTAGTGCCGATGGCTCCTACAGACCTGTCTATACCCCATGGTACTAAATGGACCCCAGCATCCTCTAGGACATTAGAGAAATGTACATTACTTAAATACAGTAGTAATAATGTGCAGTACTGGACTGTACTTACTCCTCAGGGACAGCCGCAGTAATTCCAGTTTCCTGGGCTCCCTGGTGACCAGATCACTCCACTTCCTCTGGAGTGACCTGAGGCTGCAGGACTGGCCCTATTTTGCTCGGATCTCAAGGCGGGCTTTATTGTAAGCCCGCCGCTTCTCCGAGTTCGTAGTAAATGGCCGGTCCCGCCACCTAAGCAGGATCAGAAGCTCCCCTCTAACGTAGCGTCTCCCTGCCATTTTTGCCTGATGTACAGTAAGACGCCGGATGCAGTCCACAAACCGTGGATTGAATCTGTAGCCCACAATGCGTGCAAACTGAATTTGCTTCCCCACCGCCTGCAATGTGGTATACCCATAACGGATTTTTATCCGGTGTCTGTGTACAAAACATAATGGAGCCCAGCGGGAAAGAAAAAACAGACCAAACAAGTGTATTTATTTTAAAAAAAAATATAAAAATAAATTCACCAGAAAAAAAAAAAAATTCCGGTCTCAGCAGGATTCGAACACAGGATACACACATTGCAAGCAGACACTGTAACCATTATGCCACTGCTGACGACGATATGAGCTGGCTCTCCAGGTAAATATATGATGTGTTCTACTCTTAGTGAACGCGCGGCACCATGCTTAACATGGAGCATTCGCCACCTAGCGGTGAAAATGTGTATTACATGGCGTGGGACACAACGCACGCCATAACGTTATTACAACTCGCGATTCAGGACCCTAAATAGCGCGCTATGAGCAACGGTGTATGAGGATACATCTGTATCTTGGTTTTCAAAGATTCCTCAGCAGCAGTCACCCAAAAGCGCAAAGCTTTCTCATCAGTCTGTAAATTTTTGGTTGAATCACAAAAACGCTTTGCACTTTTGTACCCAGCCAAATTTCAAGTCACAGATAATGGGCACACCTTATTATTTGATGACTCGGATGATGCTCGCAAACATTTATCTTCCTCTACCCCTCTGAGCTCCACCAACTTCCAACTCTACACGGACACCTAATTGCTGAGGGCCATTATTATTGCTCAGTGATAAATCCCTTTTGTGACATCCCCCTTAATGGTTGGGCCCTATGGTTTACATTTTACTGTATTCACCCTGAGATGTCGATTGCAACACTGATTTTGTCTTTGTAAATGTTTTTTCTTTATAAGTTAATGGTTTGTTTTATGAAGGAATGTTTGGTCCCCACTGAAGCCTTCCATGTTGATTTCTGGTTAGGAAAAAAGTTGAAAAAGTTATTGAAGCACCTACCTATGTGTGTTATTTCATATTGTCCATTCAAAGGTTTGAATTTCCTCTTTTTGTTACTATGCTTTTATGTTATGACACATAAGGATCGGGGAAATGGAGTTGTGGCTATATCCAGAGGGTTGCTCCCCACTCACTGGGATGGGGAGTCCCATTACTACCTTTTGTTATCTATCATCAAATTTTGTGAAACAAAAACTGGGATTGGGTAATGGCACAATGTACAATTATTACCCTATTCTCCTCCTAGTGAATCAATTAAATGTTTTTCATGGACTGTCTGAGGCCTTAATTCTCCCATTAAACGACGGAAAGTAATTACACACCTTAAAAGATTCAACCCTGACATCATGCTCTTACAGGAAACTCACTGGAGAGTTGGAGACCGCTCATCTCTTAGTATGCTAAAGTGTTTGACACAAGGCTTAACTGTCGCCTCCAAGTTCAGAGAATCACTTATTCTAGATCAAAATAAGAAAGATCGTAATAAGTATATACTACACATTCCTTTTATCCAGTATTACCCAGGGAATGAATGGCATATGGTTCACACAATATAGGTGGATAGATACTTTTAAGTCAGTAGATCCTCATGGTGTATACATACAAAATAGAATGAAGAATGTGCATAGTGTAATACAGTTTAATGCTAACATTCATAAAAAATTCACATACAGAATACATATACATTGGACATATTAAAAACATATAAAACAAATGCATGTGGTCACTGTGGTCTCTCTTTTGTATGTAGAAAGCACCACACTTTCTGTTTTGTTGCCAAACCAGCACACATGAATAATATTTAAGCAGGGTCCCAAAAGTGAAATGGATGTAGTAATTACCAGCTGGCTTGAGAACCGGCAATCAGTTCTCAAGTAGATTTTAACTCGGTAGGGTCCTGTGTCCTCCTAGGTAAGGTATCACGGGTCTCCTCCTCTATGGCAATGCCACACCTCCAACTCCACATAAAAGGGATCACCTGCAGGACGCCAACGTGTTTCAACCCTTATTTTGGGTCTTTTTCAAGAATTGAATCCCGTCCACTAAGTCAATATTTTGAGACACCAAGTCAATATTTTGAGAAAGTTTCTCAATATTTTATTATTTATTTATTACCAGTTATTTATATAGCGCACACATATTCCGCAGCGCTTTACAGAGAACATTTGCCCATTCACATCAGTCCCTGCCCCAGTGGAGCTTACACTCTATATTCCCTATCACATGTACACACATTCACCCTAGGGTTAATTTTGTTGGGATCCAATTAACCTACCAGTATATTTTTGGATTGTGGGAGGAAACCCACACAAGTACGGGTAGAATATACAAACTCCACACAGTTAGGGCCATGGTAGGAATCAAACGCATGACCTCAGTGCTGTGAGCCAGTAATGCTAACCATTACACCATCTGTGCTGCCCAGTTTGAGATACTTAGTCAATATTTTGGGATACTGGATCTTTGTTTTTTTCATTACAGTGGCGGAAATGGGCTTCCATACTAACTGGTTGAACTCTATGGACAAATTGTCTTTTTTCAACCTCAGAAACTATGTTACTATTACCCCTTTCACATCTCCAATGCCAGATCCCACCCGGGAATTGGAAACTGGTCCTTCCCGGGTGGTGTCCGGCATTGGAGACTCTCCTACCCCTTTCGCTGGCTTCCAGACCCTGCAATATGCCGGATCGGTTGCCATAGCGGTGGGGGGCGGAGGTAGTGCTGGGAGATGAGCTCATCTCCACGCCACCTCTCCCTATCTAGTAAACGGGTCCCGTTTATGCAGACACTGACCCGGTATTCAACCCGGGAATAACATTGCTTATAACCCAGGTTGAATTACCAGGTCAGGCGACCCGGGAATTCGGACTTGACGCTTTCACACCACACACTGACCCGTGTAGACCCGGCAATATGCTGGGTCGAAACTGGGTTACTTGTGCGGTGTGAAAGGGGTATAAGTTACTGTTTACCTGAGTGATCAGTCAAAGACCCGGTTTCCTCCCCACACTTACATATGGGGACTCCAGCACCTACTGACTATTCTGCAGATGACATCCATGTGCAGTGAGGCGCAATCCTTCTTCCTCTAACAGAGAGTATGCTGTGGCAGAAAGATGTGAGTGAGAGACAACTGTCAGAAACAAGGGCACGCTTGGGCTCCCTGCAAAAGGTTTACTTTTTAAGGTCACCCATTACTCAAAAACACAGCTCAGTTTCACCACTGATTATCAGATTTCTGTAGAACTTGAAAAATAAGTGAGATAGATCTTGGTGATTTTTTCATACAGTGCATGCTTATTGCCATCCTATTCAGAGTCGGGCGTAACTTGGCCAGATCTGTTATCCCGTAAAATTGGCCAATTCGGTGTGGGAAACGGACGTTGATAATGCAATTGCACAGAACCATCCAAACTTGCAACGGGTGTGTATTAAAAGCTCAGTGCGATTAGGAGTTGTGCATATAGGGAATTTAAGTCATAAATCTGCCTTCTGTAGCTACCCACAAGTACAGCCAACTCAGAATCCGCCCCCAAATCTACAGACTAGTAATGATGCATTGACAATGAGAAGCATATTTCCCACCACGGAGCCTTGGTTTTTTCCTGGCTCAATGATACTCTGGTTAAAGTAGAAAGAAAATGCATTCAGCAGCAGCAAGTTGAAATGTCTGACCAAGGGCCTCATACAGAGTTGTACATTATTACACAGCTGTACATTAATACACACAAAGTGGCTGTGCAAAACTGTACACTAATATGTTACTGCAGCAGGACATGTCTGGTGTAAATGGCTATTTCTGACCTGCTGCTGAGGTCAGTAAATCTGCATTGCCAGACACTGACATTGGCACTGGCAATGCATTGGCGGAGCTAGTCACCGTCCTTTCCCTGCCCCCAAACATCCACAGCCTGTCAGTCAGACTGGGGCTTAGGGGGCACTGTGTGCGAGGAAGCAGTACCCGTTCTGCACATGCAGCGTCTCCACCATTGGCTTAGCATACAAGTCTGAATTATGCCCCAAAACCCCAGCACATTATATTGTGGGACCACAGGAGCCAAGAGGGATGGGCCATGATGCTCTGAGCCCTCTTCGTTCCAGGACCCATCTGATGTGCAGGATACTATGGGCCTGATTCAGAGATGTAAGCATAGCCAATGTTTTTTTATTCGTACTGCTTATGCATGCATCGAGCATGCATGGTGACTGTTTAGCAATGGCGGAACAGTGAAGCAGCTGCTATATACCAAAACCCCCTCCTTGCCCCCAATACTGCTCCAACTGCTATCTACCCTTGTCCCACTCTTCTTACCTAAAATGCCACATGCCCTTACCCCCTTCTGCCCAAAATGTTCCCTGCCTTTACCCCTACCTGCTTACTGCTACCTACCTGCCTCAGGCACTCCCTTAGCTGCCACGTGAACCCACCCCCAGCACTGCCACATCTATCTACCCTTAGTCCCTCCCTACCCCCAAGTACTGCCTGCCCCCCAGCTATCTACTCTTATCCCCCCTTTCCTACCGCAACTGCCACATGCCCTGCCTCAAGCCTCAGCTCTATCCCAACTGCTGCCTGCACTTAACCCCCTCTATTCCAACTGCTATCTGCCCCCAGCACTGCTCAACCTGACCCCACCCCCAGCACTGTCCCAATTGCTTCAATGACCTCAACCCCCTCTCTGCCCCCAATACTGCACCTGTTGACTATGCGTGATAAAGGCAATGTATTTATAAACATTACATCTATACTGAAAATATGAGTGTGACTTCCCATAGTCTGTAGGGCATGTGGGGTAGTAAGATGATATGTGGGGAGGCATATGTGAGTGACAGGTAGTGACAGTCTGTGGGAGGTAACAGGAGGGGTTTCAAAAATGAAGGCGTGTTTCAGGGGCGTGGCTGAGCCTGTGACTGCAAATCTGTATGCAGTCGTGAAGGCTCCAGCCACTTACTTTGCAACAGACATTCTGAGCACGCATAGGGTGCAACGGATGGTGCATCTCTGTATGCAAGCAGCAGAACAGATACCATCAGTTGACATCTGGACAAGGCTGTGGCATTAGCATATTCTCGCAGGTCTGCCGTGTACACGATTGCAGTAGACACAGCATTTGCATTTACCTCGGAAATCAGGCTCTCTAGAACAGAAAATGCTTTCTCGATTATGCCCATCACAGTAGACGATCCAAGTAATAAACTGGTGAATGAGAGACGAGGGAAGCCTTTACAAATTTAATTAAAGGTGTTTTTCAGGTGTGTGTTCTGGCTGGCAAGCCTATTGCTGGTTAATTCAAAAGTTGGCAGGACCTCAAGTGGACAAAGGATGTCTCAATCTACATAAGAATGGAAAGGCGAAGCCACTAATGAAGTCCATCACTCATGAAATGATGGATAAACTATGTGATATGAAGGAATGTGAAATAATTGTTGGCACTCACAGCAGCGGTGTAAACATTGGCAAAACTGGTGAATTGTTCCAGGGCAGTAGTTGTTGAAGTGTAAACAGAGGGGACCAGCAAACAAAAAGCTGCATAGTTCGTGCTGCTATAACACTTCCTGCTTCGTCTCATTACCGAAGCAGGGAAGTGTACATTTCGTACACAGATACAGCTGCAGTCGCACACAGAATATACACATGCCGCATATTTTAAATCTGCACAGTTTGCTTCTGTGTCTTATTCATATAGCAATGCAAATAAGACACATTTTAGGGTGGGGGTAAAAAGACACCGACACTGGCCATGTCGCACGGGAGCTGGCAGCTCTCAAGCATCCTGTGTAACACGACTCATAACGTACGGAGGATAGAGGAGGAAGTACACACAGGGATCTGGATAACCAGAACAGGGTAGATTAGGAATGAGCTCCAAATGTCTAGGCTGAAGTTGTCAATTGCTGGTCCAAGAGTTTTTGCTGCTGGATCTGGTTTTAGTAATACATCAGTTTTGAACAGAGATAATCCTGGGACCACGTGTTAAATAAAGTACCCATGTTAAAGACAGGCAGGTAGTTCAGAGGCTCCCAGCTGGGACTGTTTTGCTTATTTCGGACACTGCCTGGTTTGTGTGTGTGTATGTGTGTGTCCAGCAAACAAGTTGGCTGGTTAGAATGAGAAGCATTCCATGTATGGTCAGCCTTAAACTCTGCAGCTGTAGTATATGCAAATAAAGCAGGAATTGTATGTGATAAATTAGAAAGCAGTTTAATATGACAAGGTCACTATAATGAATACAAAGAAAAAGGTCTGTTTTCTGAATAAAATAATTACATTTACCAATTATATTGCAGGTTTTATATTTACACATTCAAAATTGTCAACAGGATTGACATACAGCTCATTTTTTGCAGAGTACTTCTGTATGCTGTAATCTATAGGGAAAAAGCACCCGCTGCTAAAATCTTAAATTACGGAATGCTTTTTTGTCACTAACAATTCGATTTTATTTAAAAGCCAGCGCCAGCATGCAGTGAAAGTAAATTAAATCACAGAAGCCAAAGCTCCTCTCATTGGAACCCCAGGGCTGCATCTTTTCCCCCTCTCCTCTCAGACACATTATAGAAGGTGAATGTAGCCATGCTAGCCACTCATGAACATTACAGATCTCATTCAGCCTCTCACACCAATCTCAATGACTATTTTAAATATATAGTCATCAGTGATCGCGCTGAGCGAAAAAAATTGTGGGTCCCAGGGACACATTACTTTAAGAAATTGGGGTCCTACTCCACTGATTCTGGGTCCCATCACATATTATGGGGTGGGGGACCTGGGGGTAAGGGCAGGCAGTGCTGGGGGTAGGAAGGCGTAGGCGTAGTCAGTGCTAGGGGTAGGGAGGGGTTAGTGCAGACAGGAGCTGGGGCAGTACTGGGGGTGACAGGCAGATAGTGGGTGACTAGGGAGACACTGGGTAACAGTTGATAAGGGGGAACTGAGATCAGACAGGAAGGGCAGGGTGATACCCTCTGTGGGGCACCTTGTTCTAAAAACTATTCAATCCTGCTCAGCATCAAGGAGCTGTTCCTTGGTCCAGTATGAAATGCCGGCACTGGGTATCCAGGCGGTCACTGATACATTGGGGGGGAGGGGGGGGGGGGGGGGGACAGTACACTGACACATGGGAGGGGGGACGACGACGACAGTACACTGACACATGGGAGGAAGAGGGGGGGCAGTACACCGACACATGGGAAGGAGAGGGGGGGGGGGGCAGTACACCGACACATTGGAGCCTAGGCAAACGCAAGTGGCTCAAATTATGACAAGAATAGTAATAATATATACTTTTACTAGGGGTGGTGTTCAGTATACCGGCGCTCAGTATACCGGCACCGGAATCCCGACACCCGGCATACCGACATCTATTCTCCCTCTTGGGGGTCCACGAACCCCCCTGGAGGGAGAATAGCGTGGCGTGTGTATCGTGCCCGCAGCGTGGCGAGCCCTCAAGGGGTTCATTTGCGCTCACCCCGCTGTCTGCATGCTGGCGGTTGGGATCCTGGCGCCGGTATGCTGGGCACCGGGAACCCAGCCGCCGGCAAACCATACTACACCCATTACTAGAACTGCCGCCACATCATGCAGTGTAAGGGACAGAGCAGAGCTGCTGCACGTGCCCAGTGGTAGCAGCTTCTTCTACCAAGTGTGTGGATCTGAGTCCTGAATAAGTGCACTGGACCAGAGAGCAGCTGCCAGGAAGAGACAGGAGCATTACCATGAGGTGGAAGAATGTGTTCTTAGAAAGTGCAATACTGGTTCTATTATGTTTGTGTATTTATTTATTATGGTATGTTTAACCTTTTCCTGACCACTTATCATATTATTTAAGTATGTTTTATACAGCCTGTACTATAGACCATCTATAGTGTTAAATATAAATACTGTATTGCATACAGTGTCCAGTTATAAAAAGACCAATGTTCAAAGTCGTTACTAGGTTCTTCTACCGCTCCCCCAGACTCCCACACTTGCTCCAATGATCTGCAGAGTGGGAGGCTGTGGATTGCATTTGGAAACCGCCCTCTAGAAATCCTGCATTTGCCATGGTGGAGGGAGGGGGGGCAGTACACTGACACATGGGAGGTAGAGGGGAGGGCAGTGCACTGACACATTGAAGGGAGAGGGCATGGGGGGAGATAGTTCACAGACACATGGGGGGGAGAGGGGCAGTACACTGACACACTGGAGGGAGAAGGGGGCAGTACACGGACGCATGGAAGGGGGGGGGGGACAGTACACTGACACTTTGGAGGGAGGGGGTGCGCAGTACACCGACACATTGGAAGGAGGGAGGGAAGGGGCACGCAGTACACTGACACACACTGCGGGTGGAAAGTCAACCGCCAAGCTGCCGGAATGAGGATCTCAAGAGCAGGAGACTAGCGGGTGAAGTGTGCAGGGGATGCTGAGGCTGGTGAGCTCTGGGAGGTAGCGGGGGCCGCAGCGCAGCTCCCAGTCCCCGTAGCAGCAGAACACGTCGCTGCAGCCGGCAGGCGTCTCTAGGCACCCGGTGGGTCCCCCATGGTGGCGGCCCTGCAGATCACGGCAGGAGAGGGGGCAGTAGGCCGTGAATCCCTGGGGCTGAGGATGGTAGCTCTGCGAGCATGCGACTATCCCTGGCCCCTATGGGTGGGTCCACCGTGATGTGCTCCATTGGGACTGACTAGAGGTTTAGTGCTGGATGTCTCCCTTGCCCAGCTGGCTCCTCCTCCACTTTTTCAGTCTTCTCTGCAGCCAGGCAAGTGAGACCTCAATCACTAAACCTATTGCCAATCCCAGTGGAGCGCGTCCCCGGGGACCCACCCATTCAGAAAAAGCGAGTCCCTGGTCCACAATATCGGGTAAAATACGCGCTATGGCACGTCTTTGCGATCACTGGTCATAAAGAGATCTGTGGGTCTATTCTACAGAAAAGGGTGTGCCCTTCCAATGGCACCCAAGGGCTGAGTAAAGGGGGTCATTCCGACTCGTTCGCACATAGCGGTTTATCGCTGCGGTGCAAACTGGTCCGGAATGCGCATGCGCTGCGGCCGCAATGCGTGTGCACAACGTTGCCCGGCGAGTTACGGCACGTCCTACGATGGAAGCGGTCGCAGAGCCGACCGCAAAGAGGATTGACAGAAAGAAGTCGTACCTGGGTGGATCCGGACCGTATGAGACCGTTTTCGGGGAGTGGAGAAGAAAACGCAGGCGTGTCCAGGAGAACGGAGGGCAGATGTCTGACGTCAAAGCCAGCTCCAGCATCGCAGAGATCGTCACACAGGGTAAGTAGGTATAGGGCTGGTCTTCTTCTGCTTGAAAATTTTTTTGCTTAGCAGGGCTGCACAAGCGATCGCAGCCCTGCTAAGCTAAAATACACTCCCCCATAGGCATGGACTAGTTCATTGCAGCAGCAGCAAAAAGTTGCTGTCTGCGATCAACTCGGAATGACCACCAAAGACTTTTAGCCTCATAACTTGTTACTGCCCTAATACATATGCCAGTCACTTCTACAAAAGAATCTCTGATATTTGTATATGAAAACCAAAATCCTAGTTTGTTATGTTGTGCATTCATTTTGTTATTGCTCAACAGTTATTGAAAGAGTCCACTATACTGAACATGCCTTTTGTCAGTATCTTGTCAGAACTTAATGACGTAATGAATATATATTTCTCTAACATCCTAAGTGGATGCTGGGGACTCCGTAAGGACCATGGGGAATAGCGGCTCCGCAGGAGACTGGGCACATCTAAAGAAAGCTTTAGGACTATCTGGTGTGCACTGGCTCCTCCCCCTATGACCCTCCTCCAAGCCTCAGTTAGATTTCTGTGCCCGAACGAGAAGGGTGCACACTAGGGGCTCTCCTGAGCTTCTTAGTGAAAGTTTTAGTTTAGGTTTTTTATTTTCAGTGAGACCTGCTGGCAACAGGCTCACTGCATCGAGGGACTAAGGGGAGAAGAAGCGAACTCACCTGCGTGCAGAGTGGATTGGGCTTCTTAGGCTACTGGACATTAGCTCCAGAGGGACGATCACAGGCCCAGCCTGGATGGGTCCCAGAGCCGCGCCGCCGGCCCCCTTACAGAGCCAGAAGGCAGAAGAGGTCCGGAAAATCGGCGGCAGAAGACGTCCTGTCTTCAACAAGGTAGCGCACAGCACTGCAGCTGTGCGCCATTGCTCTCAGCACACTTCACACTCCGGTCACTGAGGGTGCAGGGCGCTGGGGGGGAGCGCCCTGAGACGCAATAATAAACACCTTGGATGGCAAAAAAATGCATCACATATAGCTCCTGGGCTATATGGATGCATTTAACCCCTGCCAAAATACATAGAAAAACGGGAGATAAGGCCGCCGATAAGGGGGCGGAGCCTATCTCCTCAGCACACTGGCGCCATTTTCCCTCACAGCTCCGTTGGAGGGAAGCTCCCTGTCTCTCCCCTGCAGTCACTACACTACAGAAAGGGTTATAAAAGAGAGGGGGGGCACTAATTACGCGCAGTATTAAATATACAGCAGCTATAAGGGGAAAAACACTTATATAAGGTTATCCCTGTATATATATAGCGCTCTGGTGTGTGCTGGCAAACTCTCCCTCTGTCTCCCCAAAGGGCTAGTGGGGTCCTGTCCTCTATCAGAGCATTCCCTGTGTGTGTGCTGTATGTCGGTACATTTGTGTCGACATGTATGAGGAGAAAAATGATGTGGAGACGGAGCAGATTGCCTGTAATAGTGATGTCACCCCCTAGGGGGTCGACACCTGAGTGGATGAACTGTTGGAAGGAATTACATGACAGTGTCAGCTCTGTATAAAAGACAGTGGTTGACATGAGACAGCCGGCTACTCAGCTTGTGCCTGTCCAGACGTCTCATAGGCCGTCAGGGGCTCTAAAGCGCCCGTTACCTCAGATGGCAGATATAGACGCCGACACGGATACTGACTCCAGTGTCGACGGTGAAGAGACAAATGTTACTTCCAGTAGGGCCACACGTTACATGATTGAGGCAATGAAAAATGTTTTTACACATTTCTGATAATACGAGTACCACCAAAAAGGGGTATTATGTTCGGTGAGGAAAAACTACCTGTAGTTTTCCTGAATCTGAGAAATTAAATGAGGTGTGTGATGATGCGTGGTTTCCCCCCGATAACAACTGATAATTTCTAAAATGTTATTGGCATTATATCCTTTCCCGCCAGAGGTTAGGGTGCGTTGGGAAACACCCCTAGGGTGGATAAAGCGCTCACACGCTTGTAAGGGCTCTACCCTCTCCTGAGATGGCCGCCCTTAAGGATCCTGCTGATAGAAAGCAGGAGGGTATCCTAAAATGTATTTACACACATCCTGGTGTTATACTGCGACCAGCAATCGCCTCAGCCTGGATGTGCAGTGCTGGGTTGGCGTGGTCGGATTCCCTGACTGAAAATATTGATACCCTAGATAGGGACAGTATATTTTTGCCTATAGAGCATTTAAAAGATGCATTTCTATATATGCGTGATGCACAGCGGAATATTTGCCGACTGGCATCAAGTCTAAGTGCGTTGTCCATTTCTACCAGTAGAGGGTTATGGACACGTCAGCGGTCAGGTGATGCGTATTCCAAACAGCATTTTTTATTAAAGGGAGGAGTTATTTGGGGTCGGTCTTTCAGACCTGGTGGCCACGGCAACAGCTGGGAAATCCACGTTTGTACCCCAGGTCGCCTCTCAACATGAGAAGACGCCGTATTATCAGGCGCAGTCTTTTCGTGGACAAGCGGGCAAAAGATTCCTCATTTCTGCCCCGTGACAGAGGGAGAGGAAAAAGGCTGCAGATATCAGCCAGTTCCCAGGAACAGAAACCCTATCCCGCCTCTGCCAAGCCCTCAGTATGACGCTGGGGCTTTACAAGCAGAATCAGGCACGGTGGGGGGCCCGTCTCAATGAATTTCAGCGCGCAGTGGGCTCACTCGCAAGTAGACCCCTGGATCCTTCAGGTGATATCTCAGGGGTACAAATTAGAATTCGAGACGTCTCCCCCTCGCCGTTTCCTAAAGTCGGCTTTACCGATGTCTCCTTCTGACAGGGAGACTGTTTTGGAAGCCATTCACAAGCTGTATTCCCAGCAGGTGATAACAAGGTACCCCTCCTGCAACAGGGAACGGGGTATTATTCCACACCGTTGTGGTACCGAAGCCGGACGGCTCGGTGAGACCGATTCTAAATCTAAAATCTTTGAACACTTACATACAGAGGTTCAAATTCAAGATTGAGTCACTCAGAGCAGTGATTGCGAACCTGGAAGAAGGGGACTACATGATGTCTCGGGACATCAAGGATGCTTACCTTCATGTCAAAATTTACCCTTCTCACCAAGGGTACCTCAGGTTTATGGTACAGAACTGTCACTATCAGTTCAGACGCTGCCGTATGGATGGTCCACGGCACCCCGAGTCTTTACCAAGGTAATGGCCGAAATGATGATATTCCTTCGAGGGAAGGGAATTTTAGTTATCCTTTACTTGGACGATTCCCTGATAAGGGTAAGATCCAGGGAACAGTTGGAGGTCGGTGTAGCACTATTTCAGGTAGTGTTGCGGCAGCACGATTGGATTCTCAATATTCCAAAATCGCAGCTGGTTCCGACGACTTGTCTTCTGTTTCCTAGGGATGATCCTGGACACAGTCCAGAAAAAGGCTTTTCTCCCGGAGGAGAAAGCCAGGGAGTTATCCGAGCTAGTCAGGAACCTCCTAAAACCGAGCCAAGTCTCAGTGCATCAATGCACAAGGGTTCTGGGTAAAATGGTGGCTTCCTACGAAGCAATCCTATTCGGCAGATTCCACGCAAGAACTTTCCAGTGGGACCTGCTGAACAAATGGTCCGGGTCGCATCTTCAAATGCATCAGCGGATAACCCTGTCACCAAGGACAAGGGTGTCCCTCCTGTGGTGGTTGCAGAGTGCTCATCTTCTAGAGGGCCGCAGATTCGGCATTCAGGACTGGGTCCTGGTGACCACGGATGCCAGCCTGCGAGGCTGGGGAGCAGTCACACAGGGAAGGTATATCCAGGGCTTATGGTCAAGTCTGGAGACATCACTTCACATAAATATCCTGAAGCTAAGGGCCATTTACAATGCTCTAAGCTTAGCAAGACCTCTGCTTCAAGGTCAGCCGGTGTTGATCCAGTCGGACAACATCACGGCAGTCACCCACGTAAACAGACAGGGTGGCACAAGAAGCAGGAGGGCAATGGCAGAAGCTGCAAGGATTCTTCGCTGGGCGGAAAATCATGTGATAGCACTGTCAGCAGTATTCATTCCGAGAGTGGACAACTGGGAAGCAGACTTCCTCAGCACGACCTCCACCCGGGAGAGTGGGGACTTCACCCAGAAGTCTTCCACATGATTATAAACCGTTGGGAAAAACTCGACAGGTATTGCGCCAGGTCAGGGGACCCTCAGGCAATAGCTGTAGACGTTCTGGTAACACCGTGGGTGTACCAGTCAGTGTATGTGTTCCCTCCTCTGCCTCTCATACCCAAGGTACTGAGATTGATAAGATGGAGAGGAGTAAGCACTATATTCGTGGCTCCGGATTGGCCAAGAAGGACTTGGTAACCGGAACTTCAAGAGATGCTCACGGAGGATCCGTGGCCTCTACCTCTAAGAAGGGACCTGCTCCAGCAAGGACCCTGTCTGTTCCAAGACTTACCGCGGCTGCGTTTGACGGCATGGCGGTTGAACGCCGGATCCTGAAAAGGCATTCCGGATGAAGTCATCCCTATCCTGATCAAAGCCAGGAAGGATGTAACCGCAAAACATTATCACCGCATTTGGCGAAAATATGTTGCGTGGTGCGAGGCCAGTAAGGCCCGACGGAGGAAATTCAACTGGGTCATTTCCTACATTTCCTGCAAACAGGAGTGTCTATGGGCCTGAAATTGGGGTCCATTAAGGTTCAAATTTCGGCCCTGTCAATTTTCTTCCAAAAAGAACTAGCTTCAGTCCCTGAAGTTCAGACGTTTGTAAAAGGGGTTCTGCATATACAGCCTCCTTTTGTGCCTTCAGTGGCACTTTGGGATCTCAATGTAGTTTTTGGGTTCCAAAAGTCACATTGGTTTGAACCACTTAAATCTGTGGAGTTAAAATATCTCACATGGAAAGTGGTCATGCTGTTGGCCCTGGCCTGGGCCAGGCGCGTGTCAGAATTGGCGGCTTTATCCTGTAAAAGCCCTTATCTGATTTTCCATTCGGACAGGGCGGAATTGAGGACTCGTCCTCAGTTTCTCCCTAAGGTGGTTTCAGCGTGTCACCTGAACCAACCTATTGTGGTGCCTGCGGCTACTAGGGACTTGGAGGACTCCAAGTTGCTAGACGTTGTCGGGGCCCTGAAAATATATGTTTCCAGGACGGCTGGAGTCAGGAAAACTGACTCGCTGTTTATCCTGTATGCACCCAACATGCTGGGTGCTCCTGCTTCTAAGCAGACTATTGCTGGTTGGATTTGTAGTACAATTCAGCTTGCACATTCGGTGGCAGGCCTGCCACAGCCAAAAATCTGTAAATGCCCACTCCACAAGGAAGGTGGGCTCATCTTGGGCGGCTGCCCGAGGGTCTCGGCTTTACAACTTTGCCGAGCAGCTACTTGGTCAGGAGCAAATACGTTTGTAAAATTCTACAAAATTGATACCCTGGCTGAGGAGGACCTGGAGTTCTCTCATTTGGTGCTGCAGAGTCATCCGCACTCTCCCGCCCGTTTGGGAGCTTTGGTATAATCCCCATGGTCCTTACGGAGTCCCCAGCATCCACTTAGGACGTTAGAGAAAATAAGAATTTACTTACCGATAATTCTATTTCTCGTAGTCCGTAGTGGATGCTGGGCGCCCATCCCAAGTGCGGATTGTCTGCAATACTGGTACATAGTTATTGTTACCAAAAAAATCGGGTTATTGCTGTAGTGAGCCATCTTTTCTAGAGGCTCCTCTGTTATCATGCTGTTAACTGGGTTCAGATCACAAGTTGTACGGTGTGATTGGTGTGGCTGGTATGAGTCTTACCCGGGATTCAAGATCCTTCCTTATTGTGTACGCTCGTCCGGGCACAGTATCCTAACTGAGGCTTGGAGGAGGGTCATAGGGGGAGGAGCCAGTGCACACCAGATAGTCCTAAAGCTTTCTTTAGATGTGCCCAGTCCCCTGCGGAGCCGCTAATCCCCATGGTCCTTACGGAGTCCCCAGCATCCACTACGGACTACGAGAAATAGAATTATCGGTAAGTAAATTCTTATTTTTGTTAGTAATTAAATTTATACCTGTGTAAATACTGGTGTATGAGAATCAAAATGATCCAAAAAGGAATAAAAATGTAATCAGTTTATTTTTTTACCAATTGTAAATCACAAAATATACAGAGAAAGTTATCCTGCTTATTAACACCCTTTCTTTCCAAGTGTAAAACAAGTGTAAAACATATCTATAGTATATTACCAAGCAGAATAGGTCTATATTAATAACAGCCTGGCTCTTACATTAAGGCAAAGAACTCAGAGATGCAGAGTCCAATTTAATGAGAATATAAAAGAAAAATAAATTGCCAAATAACAAAATGAGACACCCGGCATCAGTGAGGACACAGGTGTCCAACATGAACGAGTGAACTCGCATGATTGAGATTTACCAGAACATAGTGTGCATTCACATATAAATAAAAGGATTTTTTGCGACCTGAACCAGACCTTGGTGTAATAAATAAGCTTAAATAAAGCAGCTGGATATTATCAATTAGAACATTTTGTATACCATTTTCTTAGCCTCCAAAATTAAATTTCCCAAATGATCTTGTTTAAAAAAAGAAAGAAAAAAATAAAATCTAAAATTGAGCAAATAGTGGAGAAGGAGAAATTGTTGCGCTTCCCAGAACTGTAGCACACCGGAAAAAAGCTATTTTAATGTTCCATTCTTTTACATCAATATTGTTTTCCTCTCAGAAAGAACTCTTTGAACTGCAACCACCAGGGTACCCAGGAGAGGAATGAACAATGCGAATCCTTGCTCTGTGCTCTCTGACTCACCGGAGCTTCATCTCCCGGTAAAACAATTCAGCACAAATTGCAGAGTCCTGGTGAAGTATCACACTCCATGTTTTTGCAGTATAGCACTGTCACTCCAAAAGATCCTAAAAGAACAGAGGAATGAGACACGTCTCTCAAGTTCCTAGTATAATCAGAGTAGCTTTTTAAAATACTACCAACATGCAGCCACCTCCTCTTACCTCATCTGAATCATCATGATAGCCACTACTCCTGAGAGATTGCCCAATGCTAGAATCCAAATGCTCGTCACCCTGTGTGTCCACATGCTGCCTCAGTACCGAATATCGGTGGACTAGGAACCTGTAGAAAAAAACAGATGGACAACAGACATAAGGCTTATTTACTTCACTCTATATTAGACCTGACCAGGCTGGATTTAGCAGACTAGCACATTAGACAACAGTTATGTATATCTATATTTCTAGCTGTTGCTAACACAGCAATAACTCACTCGTGAACCTGTCTGTTGCACAGAAAAAAATTGACAATAGAATATTCATACAACGCACATTAGATGTCACTTTTCTTTCTCTCAGAACACCCATGGTATACCTAGAACACATCAAGAAGCACTCTGCCAGTGTACAGGTCATATCCAAAATCCAACCTTCTTCTACTTTAAAAATATCCCTTTCACTAAACAGAACAATTTTTCTAAAATATTCCATGGATTAACACCATTAACGTCTTAATTGTCAACGTGAATAAACATTAAAGTGAAGGACTGTCTTTTTACAGGTGATAGTCGCATAAATGAAGCAGTACTGTCATAAATGTGCCTCCTTCATCCTTTTATCTCATTTAAGTAAAGTTATATGTAGTCTTTCCAAACTATGCAATGAGCGCAACTCAACTAGACCGTCCCATCTGCTCTGCAAGTCCATGCGCTTTAGTTGATTTCTGAGCATAGTTCTACAAATCGAGTTGATGTTCCTCAATGTGATCCTGTGCTGCTCTCCCCAAATTTGCACTTCAGTAAGTGGCCCACAGCATCATTTACCATTCATACAGGTAACTTGAGTTACAACTAAACATTTTTGTGTGACGCAAAGTAAGTCACCAATAATCTATGGCAACAGATTGTGACAATCCTGTAACTGCTGGTTCCATCCTTATACCAGCAGTGTTTGGTAGGAAAACTACAGAATGATTCATGTACTCCTAGAATGACCATTTAAAGCATCATAGCCTTGTGGTTGTCTCGATGCTCTATACATTGCCACTTTCCCAGCACTACTAATTGCATATTACCTCTCATCCTGTAATACAGTAGAACATTCTGCATTCTTTCACACTACAGTAGTTATTATATAAATATATCATATAGTACCATGAAAAAAAAAGAAAAGGAAAACTGTAGGTCTCCTGTGCACTCCCACAATTTGATTAATGTAACAAACAGATATGTCCTCATACAGCTTGGCTGTAGTCACACCAAACAGCCCCCCTTGGCACGCTAGGTCACGTGAATCTACTAGCGTCAGGCATCTTTTTTTGCAAACAATGCATCTTAGTCGCGACACTGCAACTAGGATGCACGAGGAGACTGTGCCGATTAATGTGATATACTGTATGACACCTATATATCTCTATGCGACTGAAGGAGAGTACACACTAAGCAATGTGCTACGTGAGCGACATCGCCTAGTGTGTCCCCTACCAGCCCCGGCAGGCATACAGACTGTGTGATATTGCACAGTGACGTCGGCTGGGCTGTACATACAGCTTCGGCCGATGAGTCCAAATTGAGCTGTATATACGGCAGACACTGAGGGTCATTAACGACCCACAGCGCCGTGCATTGGCTGTTGTCAGCTGCCTACACAGTCACACGGGTATGAGTCGTTGGGTCGACTCAACTTAGGTCGACAGTCATTAGGTCGACCATGGAAGGTCGACAGGGACAATAGGGCGACATGGACATTAGGTCGACATGTACTAGGTAGACAGGTCAAAAGGTAGACTTTTTTTGGTGTCATTTTCTTCGTAAAGTGACGGGGAACCCCAATTAGTGCACAGTGTCCCCTCGCATGCTCGCTTCGCTCTCCATGCTTCAGGCAAGGTTCCCAATTGTAGTCCACGTGGATCGTCAAGTATGAAAAAGTCCCCAAAATTTTTTTTAAATGTGAAAAAACTCATGTCGACCTTTTGACCTGTCGACCTAAGCTGTGTCGACCTAACGACCGTATCCCCTACACACTGGGCAATATAGTAAAATGATATCGCTCAGGAGGGGAAAAGAGGAAAATGACAGCAAAACAAATATGGAAAAAGGTTCTATGAAAAATTAAAGTTGGATTACCCTGAAACGCTTCCGTTATGTCATTGTA
The DNA here is from genome assembly GCF_028390025.1 of Pseudophryne corroboree. Lineage (NCBI taxonomy): Eukaryota > Metazoa > Chordata > Amphibia > Anura > Myobatrachidae > Pseudophryne > Pseudophryne corroboree. The sequence goes on along the minus strand of NC_086445.1, from coordinate 691,562,513 downwards.
GAGCCCTGCAGTGGGAAGTCCTCTGCAAGCCACTTTTTTTTCTCATCTATGTAGATAGATTTATCCTTTTTTTCCCCTTTTTTATTTTTATAAAGAGGTTTAAGTGCCGCAAATGTGTCCTCGAACATTGGGCCTCAATACGCCTTGCAGCAGGATCCTCCAGGACACATGCATCTCTGCTGATGCCAGGCATCTCATATTGCCGAAAATCCATCTTAGGCACAGTGCAATATGACTATGACGCACAAGCAGACTCTGCTAATTAATTTGATATATGGCATTTGTATTGTGAGTCTGTATACGGAGCACAACACAACTTGGATTGCAAAAAAAAAGCTGTGGCTGCTACATTGTAGCACTTTGTATACAGATTCAGAGACTAAAGGTGCATACACACTTGGCGACATAGTAAGCAATATCGCTCATTTTTCTCTTACCTTCCACCACAAACATATTTCTTGATTATCATGATTGCAGCAGCTACAGCCACTAAGACAACAACAACTGCAGAAAGAATCACTGCAATGTAGCTAGTGTTTGTGGATGTTTTCTCCTGCAGAAAGACACAAAAATATATAATGTACAAAATAAGTAATTAGAGACACTAGAATATAAAAGGTTAATGAACAAATATCATTTTAATATAAAAATAGATTCTTGGCCACACGCCATACCATGGGCCTGATGCATAGTTGAAGCAAAAAAGCAAATGGGAGATGTGACGAGAGAGATTTGGGTGGGGCGTGTTAAAACTGAAATGTAAATAACACTGTAAAAACAAAGCTGTCTAACATCTGTGGACTACATGCAAAAATAAGAATTTACTTACCGATAATTCTATTTCTCATAGTCCGTAGTGGATGCTGGGGACTCCGAAAGGACCATGGGGAATAGCGGCTCCGCAGGAGACTGGGCACAAAAGTAAAAAGCTTTAGGACTACCTGGTGTGCACTGGCTCCTCCCCCTATGACCCTCCTCCAAGCCTCAGTTAGGATACTGTGCCCGGACGAGCGTACACAATAAGGAAGGATCTTGAATCCCGGGTAAGACTCTTACCAGCCACACCAATCACACCGTACAACTTGTGATCTGAACCCAGTTAACAGCATGATAACAGAGGAGCCTCTGAAAAGATGGCTCACAACAACAAAAAAACCAGATTTTTGTAACAATAACTATGTACAAGTAATGCAGACAATCCGCACTTGGGATGGGCGCCCAGCATCCACTACGGACTATGAGAAATAGAATTATCGGTAAGTAAATTCTTATTTTCTCTAACGTCCTAGTGGATGCTGGGGACTCCGAAAGGACCATGGGGATTATACCAAAGCTCCCAAACGGGCGGGAGAGTGCGGATGACTCTGCAGCACCGAATGAGAGAACTCCAGGTCCTCCTCAGCCAGGGTATCAAATTTGTAGAATTTAGCAAACGTATTTGCCCCTGACCAAGTAGCAGCTCGGCAAAGTTGTAAAGCCGAGACCCCTCGGGCAGCCGCCCAAGATGAGCCCACTTTCCGTGTGGAATGGGCTTTTACAGATTTTGGCTGTGGCAGGCCTGCCACAGAATGTGCAAGCTGAATTGTACTACAAATCCAACGAGCAATCGTCTGCTTAGAAGCAGGAGCACCCAGCTTGTTGGGTGCATACAGGATAAACAGCGAGTCAGATTTTCTGACTCCAGCCGTCCAGGAAACATATATTTTCAGGGCCCTGACTACGTCCAGCAACTTGGAATCCTCCAAGTCCCTAGTAGCCGCAGGCACCACAATAGGCTGGTTCAAGTGAAATGCTGAAACCACCTTAGGGAGAAATTGAGGACGAGTCCTCAATTCTGCCCTGTCCGTATGAAAAATTAGGTAAGGGCTTTTATAGGATAAAGCCGCCAATTCTGAAACACGCCTGGCTGAAGCCAGGGCTAACAGCATTATACCACTTTCCATGTGAGATATTTTAAGTCCACAGTGGTGAGTGGTTCAAACCAATGTGATTTCAGGAATCCCAAAACTACATTGAGATCCCAAGGTGCCACTGGAGGCACAAAAGGAGGCTGTATATGCAGTACTCCCTTTACAAACGTCTGAACTTCAGGAACAGAAGCTAGTTCTTTTTGGAAGAATATTGACAGGGCCGAAATTTGAACCTTAATGGACCCTAATTTTAGGCCCATAGACAGTCCTGTTTGCAGGAAATGCAGGAATCGACCCAGTTGAAATTCCTCTGTAGGGGCCTTCCTGGCCTCGCACCACGCAACATATTTTCGCCAAATACGGTGATAATGTTGTACGGTCACATCCTTCCTGGCTTTGATCAGGGTAGGGATGACTTCATCCGGAATGCCTTTTTTCTTCAGGATCCGGCGTTCAACCGCCATGCCGTCAAACGGAACAGACATGGTCCCTGCTGGAGCAGGTCCTTTCTTAGAGGTAGAGGCCACGGGTCTTCCGTGAGCATCTCTTGAATTTCCGGGTACCAAGTCCTTCTTGGCCAATCCGGAGCCACGAGTATAGTCTTTACTCCTCTCCTTCTTATGATTCTCAGTACTTTTGGTATGAGAGGAAGAGGAGGGAACACATACACTGACTGGTACACCCACGGTGTTACCAGAGCGTCCACAGCTATTGCCTGAGGGTCCCTTGACCTGGCGCAATATCTGTCCAGTTTTTTGTTGAGGCGGGACGCCATCATGTCCACCTTTGGTTTTTCCCAACGGTTCACAATCATGTGGAAGACTTCTGGGTGAAGTCCCCACTCCCCCGGGTGAAGATCGTGTCTGCTGAGGAAGTCTGCTTCCCAGTTGTCCACTCCCGGAATGAACACTGCTGACCGTGCTATCACATGATTTTCCGCCCAGCGAAGAATCCTTGCCACTTCCGTCATTGCCCTCCTGCTTCTTGTGCCGCCCTGTCTGTTTACATGGGCGACTGCCGTGATGTTGTCCGACTGGATCAACACCGGCTGACCCTGAAGCAGAGGTCTTGCCTGACTTAGGGCATTGTAAATGGCCCTGAGTTCCAGGATATTTATGTGAAGTGACGTTTCCATGCTTGACCACAAGCCCTGGAAATTTCTTCCCTGTGTGACTGCTCCACAGCCCCTTAGGCTGGCATCCGTGGTCACCAGGACCCAATCCTGAATGCCGAATCTGCGGCCCTCTAGGAGATGAGCACTCTGTAACCACCACAGGAGAGACACCCTTGTCCTTGGAGACAGGGTTATCCGCTGATGCCTTTGAAGATGCGATCCGGACCATTTGTCCAGCAGATCCCACTGAAAAGTTCTTGCGTGGAATCTGCCGAATGGAATCGCTTCGTAAGAAGCCACCATCATTCCCAGGACCCTTGTGCATTGATGTACTGACACTTGGCCTGGTCTTAGGAGGTTCCTGACTAGGTCGGATAACTCCCTGGCTTTCTCTTCCGGGAGAAACACCTTTTTCTGTACTGTGTCCAGAATCATTCCTAGGAACAGCAGACGTGTCGTCGGAATCAGCTGCGATTTTGGAACATTTAGAATCCATCCGTGCTGTCGTAGTACTACTTGAGATAGTGCTACTCCGACCTCTAACTGTTCTCTGGACCTTGCCCTTATCAGGAGATCGTCCAAGTAAGGGATAATTAAGACGCCTTTTCTTCGAAGAAGAATCATCATTTCGGCCATTACCTTGGTAAAGACCCGGGGTGCCGTGGACAATCCAAACGGCAGCGTCTGAAACTGATAGTGACAGTTCTGTACCACAAACCTGAGGTACCCTTGGTGAGAAGGGCAAATTGGGACATGGAGGTAAGCATCCTTGATGTCCAGAGACACCATATAGTCCCCTTCTTCCAGGTTCGCTATCACTGCTCTGAGTGACTCCATCTTGAACTTGAACCTTTTTATGTAAGTGTTCAAGGATTTCAGATTTAAAATGGGTCTCACCGAGCCGTCCGGCTTCGGTACCACAAACAGCGTGGAATAATACCCCTTTCCCTGTTGTAGGAGGGGTACCTTGATTATCACTTGCTGGGAATACAGCTTGCGAATGGCTTCCAATACCGCCTCCCTGTCGGGGGGAGACGTTGGTAAAGCAGACTTCAGGAACCGGCGAGGGGGAGACGTCTCGAATTCCAATTTGTACCCCTGAGATACTACCTGCAGGATCCAGGGGTCCACTTGCGAGTGAGCCCACTGCGCGCTGAAATTCTTGAGACGGGCCCCCACCGTGCCTGAGTCCGCTTGTAAGGCCCCAGCGTCATGCTGAGGACTTGGCAGAAGCGGGGGAGGGCTTCTGCTCGTGGGAAGAGGCTGCCTGCTGCAGTCTTTTTCCCCTTCCTCTGCCCCGGGGCAGATATGAGTGGCCTTTTGCCCGCTTGTCCTTATGGGGACGAAAGGACTGAGCCTGAAAAGACGGTATCTTTTTCTGCTGTGAGGTGACTTGGGGTAAAAAGGTGGATTTCCCAGCCGTTGCCGTGGCCACCAGGTCCGATAGACCGACCCCAAATAACTCCTCCCCTTTATACGGCAATACTTCCATATGCCGTTTGGAATCCGCATCACCTGACCACTGTCGCGTCCATAACCCTCTTCTGGCAGAAATGGACATTGCACTTACTCTTGATGCCAGAGTGCAAATATCCCTCTGTGCATCACGCATATATAGAAATGCATCTTTTAAATGCTCTATAGTCAATAATATATTGTCCCTGTCCAGGGTATCAATATTTTCAGTCAGGGAATCCGACCAAGACACCCCAGCACTGCACATCCAGGCTGAGGCGATTGCTGGTCGCAGTATAATACCAGTATGTGTGTATATACTTTTTAGGATATTTTCCAGCTTTCTATCAGCTGGTTCCTTGAGGGCGGCCGTATCAGGAGACGGTAACGCCACTTGTTTTGATAAGCGTGTGAGCGCCTTATCCACTCTAGGGGGTGTTTCCCAACGCACCCTAACCTCTGGCGGGAAAGGGTATAATGCCAATAATTTTTTAGAAATTAGCAGTTTTTTATCGGGGGAAACCCACGCTTCATCACACACTTCATTTAATTCATCTGATTCAGGAAAAACTACGGGTAGTTTTTTCACACCCCACATAATACCCTTTTTTGTGGTACTTGTAGTATCAGAAATGTTCAAAAGCTCCTTCATTGCCGTGATCATGTAACGTGTGGCCCTACTGGAAAATACGTTTGTTTCCTCACCGTCGACACTGGAGTCAGTGTCCGTGTCAGTGTCTGTATCGACCTGAGGTAACGGGCGTTTTATAGCCCCTTACGGTGTTTGAGACGCCTGTACATGTATTAACTGATTTGCCGGCTGTCTCATGTCGTCAACAGTCTTTTGCAAAGTGCCGACACTATCACGTAATTCTTTCCATAAGACCATCCAGTCAGGTGTCAACTCCCTAGGGGGTGACATCACTAACACAGGCAATTGCTCCGCCTCCACACCATTTTCCTCCTCATACATGTCGACACAGCGTACCGACACACAGCACACACACAGGGAATGCTCTGATAGAGGACAGGACCCCACTAGCCCTTTGGGGAGACAGAGGGAGAGTTTGCCAGCACACACCAGAGCGCTATATATATACACACAGGGATAACCTTATATAAGTGTTTTTCCCTAATATAGCTGCTGTATATATTAATATGCCAATTTAGTGCCCCCCCTCTCTTGTTTTACCCTGTTTCTGTAGTGCAGGACTGCAGGGGAGAGTCAGGGAGCCTTCCTCCAACGGAGCTGTGAGGAAAAAATGGCGCCAGTGTGCTGAGGAGAAAGGCCGCCGAGAAGGGGGCGGAGCCTTTCTCCCGCTTTTTAATGGAAAAATTGGCAGGGGTTAAATGCATCCATATAGCCCAGGAGCTATATGTGATGTATTTTTTGCCAAAAAAAGGTTTTTTATTGCGTCTCAGGGCGCCCCCCCCAGCGCCCTGCACCCTCAGTGACCGGAGTGTGAAGTGTGCTGAGAGCAATGGCGCACAGCTGCGGTGCTGTGCGCTACCTTATTGAAGACAGGACGTCTTCTGCCGCCGATTTTCCGGACCTCTTCACTCTTCTGGCTCTGTAAGGGGGCCGGCGGCGCGGCTCCGGGACCCATCCATGGCTGGGCCTGTGATCGTCCCTCTGGAGCTAATGTCCAGTAGCCTAAGAAGCCCAATCCACTCTGCACGCAGGTGAGTTCGCTTCTTCTCCCCTTAGTCCCTCGGTGCAGTGAGCCTGTTGCCAGCAGGTCTCACTGAAAATAAAAAACCTACTTTAAACTTTTACACTAAGCAGCTCAGGAGAGCCCCTTAGCCTGCACCCGTCTCGTTCGGGCACAAAAATCTAACTGAGGCTTGGAGGAGGGTCATAGGGGGAGGAGCCAGTGCACACCAGGTAGTCCTAAAGCTTTTTACTTTTGTGCCCAGTCTCCTGCGGAGCCCGCTATTCCCCATGGTCCTTTCGGAGTCCCCAGCATCCACTAGGACGTTAGAGAAAGTAGTATTACTGCACAGAAACAATATAAATGTATTCCCCCTCACCTTGTATGGCAACATGGTTTGTCCCAGACAAAATTACTTAATTGTTTGCTTTGCTTTCAACCATCATTCAGGCCCTACGTCAATGATCAAATCTGAGCGCCCAGCCACCATTTTCAAAAGTTTTAAAGTGGTAATAGTGCAGTGAGGATGTTTTTTTGCCCGCGGATATTGATGGACTGATTCAGAGCTATACGCAATGTTGATTTTTTTTATAGAAATGAGACATCATCATCCGACTGCGCATGCATCACGGTCGCCAAGGTAGCTTTGCAAAGTCGATTTATTTGCTAACTGAATTACAGTCAGGGACCATTTGGGGGAGGTAAGTAGGAGTGACGGCACAAACGTAGGCGTTTTACAACAGCTTTCGGGACATGTCACTGCCTTCAGCTGCAATCCCGTATGCATGCAACAATGGCACCAGCATCTCAGCCATTCTGAGCTACTATAGGGTTACTCCGATGGTCCTTATCCATCATGCAGTACCATCAGAGAGGCATCCGATTGGCTCCAAATTTATTCTGCAGCAGTAGAACGACCCCAAACATACAGCCAATGTATTTAAGAACTACTGTCCTCATAAAGAAGAACAAGGAGTCCTGGAACTGATGATATGGCCCCCACAGAGCCCTCATCCCAACATCATGGAGTCTGTCTGGGATTACATGAAGAGACAGAAGGATCAGAGCAAGCCTACATCCACAGAAGATCTGTGGTTAGTTCTCGAAGATGTTTGGAACAACCTCCCTGCAGAGTTCCTTAAAAAACTGTGTGCAAGTGTACCTAGAAGAACTGATGCTGTTTTGAAGGCTAAGGGTGGTCACACCAAATATTTATTTGCTTTACATTTCTCTTCTTTTCATTCATTTTGCATTTTGTTAATTGAGCAAAATAAACTATTAAAACTTCTATTTTTGAAAGCATTCTTAGGTTGCAGCAATTTTTCCCACACCTGCCTAAAACTTTTGCACAGTACTGTACATTGAAAAACACCCCCTTACATGAAGATCAAACCAACCTAATATTAAATAGGATTTTAATACCTACTGGTAAATCCTTTTCTCTTAGTCCGTAGAGGATGCTGGGGATGCTTCAAGAACCATGGGGTATAGACAGGATCCGCAGGAGACATGGGCACTCTAAAGACTTTAAAAGGGGGGTGAACTGGCTCCTCCCTCTATGCCCCTCCTCCAGACTCCAGTTATAGGAACTGTGCCCAGGGAGACGGACATTTCGAGGAAAAGGATTTATTTAATTTTTAAAACTAAGGTGAGATACATACCAGCTCACACCTCAAACACGCCGTACAACATGGGATTCAACAACAACGCATGCAACGGCATGACCAACATCAGCCACAGACTGACTGAACTTAACTCAACATGAGTGTAACCATAACCCAACTGCAGATACAGCCCGCACTGGGACGGGCGCCCAGCATCCTCTACGGACTAAGAGAAAAGGATTTACCGGTAGGTATTAAAATCCTATTTTCTCATACGTCCTAGAGGATGCTGGGGATGCTTCAAGAACCATGGGGTTTATACCAAAGCTCTAGAACGGGCGGGGGAGTGCGGATGACTGCAGCACTGACTGACCAAACAAGAGGTCCTCCTCAGCCAGGGTATCAAACTTGTAAAACTTCGAAAAGGTGTTTGAACCCGACCAAGTAGCAGCTCAGCAAAGCTGTAATGCCGAGACCCCTCGGGCAGCCGCCCAGGATGAGCCCACCTTTCTGGTAGAATGGCTTTCACCGATTTCGGTAACGGCAATCCTGCCGTAGAATGAGCCTGCTGAATCGTATTACAGATCCAGTGCGCAATAGTCTGCTTGGAAGCTGGAGCCCCAATCTTGTTGGGAGCCCACAGGACAAACAGAGCCTCTGTTTTCCTAATCTTCGCCGTTCTGGCGACATAGATTTTCAAAGCTCTGACCACATCGAGAGACTTTGATTCCGCCAACGCGTCAGTAGCCGCTGGTACAATAGGCTGGTTTACGTGAAATGATGAAACCACTTTTGGCAGAAATTGCTGACGAGTTCTTAACTCCGCTCTATCAGCATGGAAGATTAAATAGGGGCTTTTGTGAGACAAAGCCGCCAACTCAAATACCCGCCTTGCAGATGCCAAGGCCAACAACATGACTACTTTCCAAGTAAGGAATTTGAACTCAACCTTACGTAAAGGTTTAAACCAATGAGATTGCAGGAACTGCAATACCACATTAAGATCCCACGGTGCCACAGGGAAAACAAATGGAGGTTGGATGGGCAGCACGCCTTTCATGAAGGTCTGAACTTCTGGAAGGGAGGCCAATTCTTTCTGAAAAGATTGATAAGGCCAAAATTTGTACTTTAATGGAGCCTAACTTTAGGCACGCATCCACACCTGCTTGCAAAAAATGGAGCAAACGCCCCAGTTAAAAATCCTCCGTAGGAGCCTCCTTGGATTCACACCAAGACACACATTTCCTCCAAATACGGTGGTAATGCTTTGCCGTTACTTCTTTTCTAGCCTGAAGAAGTGTGGGAATGACTCCACTGGGAATACCCTTTCGGGCTAGGATTTGGCGTTCAACCGCCATGCCGTCAAACGCAGCCGCGGTAAGTCTTGATACATGCACGGTCCTTGTTGTAACAGGTCCTCCCGTAGAGGAAGAGGCCACGGATCTTCTATGAGCAACTCCTGAAGATCTGGATACCAGGCCCTCTTTGGCCAGTCTGGAACAATGAGTATCGCCTAAACCCTTGTTCTTCTTATAATCTTTATCACCTTTGGAATGAGTGGAAGGAACACATAGACCGACGGAAACCCCCACGGTGTCACTAGGGCGTCCACCGCTATTGCTTGAGGGTCCCTCGACCTGGAACAATATCTCTGAAGTTTCTTGTTGAGGCGAGACGCCATCATGTCTATTTGAGGAATTCCCCAACGACTTGTCACTTCTGCAAAGACCTCTTGATGAAGACCCCACTCTCCTGGATGGAGATCGTGTCTGCTGAGGAAGTCTGCTTCCCAGTTGTCCACTCCTGGAATGAAGACTGCTGACAGAGCGCTTGCATGTCTCTCCGCCCAGCGAAGAACTTTCGTGGCCCCGGCCATCGCTGCTCTGCTCTTTGTTCCGCCCTGGTGGTTTATGTACGCCACTGCTGTTATGTTGTCTGACTGAATCAAGACGGGCAGACCGCGAAGATGTTCCGCTTGCAGAAAGCCGTTGTAAATGGCCCTTAATTCCAGACTTTTTATGTGCAGACAAGCTTCCTGGCTTGACCATTTTCCCTGAAAATTTCTCCCCTGTGTGACTGCTCCCCAGCCTCGGAGACTTGCATCTGTGGTCACCAGGATACAATCCCGAATCCCGAACCTGCGTCCCTCCAGAAGGTGAGAACTGTGCAGCCACCACAGGAGGGAGATCCTGGTCCTGGAAGATAGGATTATTTTCCGGTGCATATCCAGGTGAGACCCGGACCACTTGTCCAACAGGTCCCACTGAAACACCCTGGCATGGAACCTGCCATACTGAATGGCCTCGTAGGCCGCTACCATCTTCCCCCACAACCGAGTGCATTGATGAATCGACACACTTGCCGGTTTCAGAATCTGTTTTACCATGTTCTGTATTTCCAGAGCCTTTTCCACTGGAAGAAAAACTCTCTGTAATTCTGTATCCAGAATCATACCCAGGAACGACAGCCGTGTCGTCGGAACCAACTGTGATTTTGGCAAGTTTAGGAGGCAACCATGTTGTTGCAGAATCGTCAGTGAGAGCGCAACGTTTTTCAGCAATTGCTCCTTGGATCTCGCCTTTATGAGGAGATCGTCCAAGTACGGGATAATTGTGATTCTCTGCTTGCGCAGGAGAACCATCATTTCCGCCATAACCTTGGTGAAAATCCTCGGAGCCGTGGACAGACCAAACGGCAACGTCTGAAATTGGTAATGACAATCCTGAACAGCAAACCTCAGTTAAGCCTGATGTGGAGGATATATGGGGACGTGTAAGTAGGCATCCTTTATGTCGACCGACACCATAAAATCCCCCTCCTCCAGACTGGAGATCACTGCTCGGAGAGATTCCATCTTGAATTTGAATTTTTTTTTAGAAAGAAATTGAGGGATTTTAGGTTCAGAATCGGTCTGACTGAGCCATCTGGCTTCGGGACCACGAACAGACTCGAATAAAAGCCCTCCCCATGTTGTGACGGGGGTACTGTAACAATGACTTGATTTTGACACAGCTTTAGTATTGCAGCGCATACTACCTACCTTTCTGGAAGAGAAGCTGGCAAGGCCGATTTGAAAAATCGGTGAGGGGGCACGTCTTGAAACGCTAATTTGTACCCTTGGGTTACTATTTCTAATATCCAAGGATCCAGGGCAGAGTGAACCCAGACCTGACTGAAGAGTTTGAGACGTGCCCCTACCGGTGCGGACTCCCGCAGAGGAGCCCCAGCGTCATGCTGTGGATTTGGTAGAAGCCGGGGAGGACTTCTGTTCTTGGGAACTTGCCACAGCCTGTGACCTTTTTCCCTTTCCTCTTCCTCTCGCAGCAAGGAAGGAGGACCCTCGTCCTTTTTTGTATTTATTGGGCTGAAAGGACTGCATCTGATAGTGGGGTGTTTTCTTTTGTTGTTCAGGAACATAAGGTAAAAATGACGACTTACCCGCGGTAGCCATAGATACCAGGTCAGTGAGGCAGTTACCAAACAAGACACTACCGTTAAACGGTAGAGACTCCATAGTCTTCTTAGAGTCAGCATCAGCATTCCATTGATGAATCCACAATGCCCTCCTAGCCGAGACTGCCATGGCATTGGCCCTTGATCCCAAAAGGCCAATATCCCTTGCAGCTTCTTTTAAATATGCTGCAGCGTCCCTGATATGACCCAGAGTCAAAAGCACACTATCCCTATCCAGGGTATCTATCTCAGATGACAAGTTATCTGCCCACTTTTCAATAGCGCTACTCACCCATGCCGAAGCAACGGCAGGCCTGAGTAGCGAACCTGTAGTGACATAAATGGATTTTAATGTATTTTCCTGCTTACGATCCGCAGGATCCTTTAGGGCTGCCGTGTCAGGAGACGGAAGCGCTACTTTTTCGGACAGACGCGACAGAGCTTTGTCCACCGTGGGGGTTGACTCCCACTTTTCCCTGTCCCCAGAGGGGAACGGATATGCCACTGGAATTCTTTTGGGAACCTGTACCTTCTTGTCAGGATTTTCCCAAGCGTTTTCAAAAAGTGCGTTCAGTTCATGAGAGGGAGGAAACGTTACCTCAGGTTTCTTTACTTTAAACATACAGACCCTAGTATCAGGAACAGCAGGGTCCTCCGTGATATGTAATACGTCTTTTATCGCCACAATCATGTACTGAATGCTCTTAGCCAGTTTAGGATTCAATCTGGCATCACTATAGTCGACACTGGAATCAGAGTCCGTGTCGGTATCTGCTATCTGGGTAAATGGACGTTTCTGTGACCCCGAAGGGGGTCTGTGCTTGCGACAATGCATCCTCCATGTCTGGTTTTTAGACTCAGATTTATTTAATCTCTTAGTTAACCGAGCCACATTTGCATTCAAAACACAACATATTTACCCAATCATCCGTCGGCGGTGCCGACACGGTCACTCCCACAGCCTTTTCTGTCCCCACTCCAGCCACTCCTGGGAAGAGCACTCAGCCTCAGACATGTCGACACACGCGTACCGACACCCACAACCACACTGGGGCTGGGACAGACCCACGGCAAAGCCCGTTAGAGAAACACAGAGGGAGTTCTGCCAGCTCACAACCCAGCGCCTACCCCGGTTCTGAAGCGAGTAATATACTGCCCAGACCTTTTAGCGCTTTTCAATTCAATAAATTAGCACCAATCTCTTGTGCCCCCCCCCCCCCCCCCCCGTTTTGCACCCTGTTACTTATACAGTAGTGTGGGAGGCCAGGCTCAGCGTCTCTGCAGCTGTGAAGAGAAAATGGCGCTGGTCAGAGCTGTGAGAGCTAAGCCACGCCCCCTTAATGGCACGCTTCAGTCCCGCTTATTTTAACATATTTATACTGGCGGGGTCTGTATTTAGTGCCTAGGCACTGTATACACTTGTGCCAGTCGCTATTGAGGTGTTATGCTGCCCAGTGTGCCCTGCAGTGCCGTTTTGTATGTAGGAGCATGGCGCGCAGCACGGCCGCTGCGCGGTACCTCAAAAGCCGTCACTGAAATCTTCTGAAGTCTTCTGATCTTCTTCTACTCACCCGGCTTCTGACTTCTGGCTCTGCAAGGGGGTTGACGGCGCGGGGTCGGGAACGAGCATCTAGGCGTACCTAGCGATCAGACCCTCTGGAGCTAATGGTGTCCAGTAGCCTAAGAAGCAGAGCCCTGAACCTCATCGAAGTAGGTCTGTTTCTCTCCCCTCAGTCCCACGATGCAGGGAGCCTGTTGCCAGCAGGTCTCCCTGAAAATAATAAACCTAACAAAAAGTATTTTTTTCTGAGAAACTCTGGAGAGCTCCTCAGTGTGCATCCAGTCTCACTGGGCACAGAATCTAACTGGAGTCTGGAGGAGGTGCATAGAGGGAGAAGCCAGTTCACACCCCTTTTAAAGTCTTAAAGTGCCCATGTCTCCTGCGGATCCCGTCTATACCCCTTGGTTCTAGAAGCATCCCCAGCATCCTCTAGGACGTATGAGAAATAATGGTACAACCCAAGTATATAGATCAGGGTTTCCCAACACCAGTCCTCATGGAACACGGACAGTGCATATTTTCAGGTCTTCTCAGATAATCACAAGTGAAATAATCAATGCAATTTGTGGATCTTTTATTGTGGTAGTCAAAAATGTACCTCTCAGCAAGGAGAGATGGAAAACATGCACTGATAGGATCCACTAGTGTTGGGAAACACTGTCCTATATATATGTTTAACATTTTGGTTTTACATGTACAATGAGATTTAGGAAAATGTACAAGACAGTGCACATCTCATCTTGCAAGCTGTATAGGCTAGAAGCAGTAGCGGCTCTTGCCACGGGCAAGCAGTACTTTTGCCCGGGGCGCCGCTGTCCTAGGGGCGCTGCCGCCGTGGCAAGAGCCGCTACTTACTAGGATGGCGGCAGCGGTGGGTTTGAAAAGGTCCTCTCCGCGAAGGGAATCTAGACGCGCAGTGAGGTAGCGTCTAGTTTCCCTTCGCGGAGAGGACCTTTCTGTACAGCGCTATGGGAGAGACGTCATGACGTCTCTCCCATAGATCAGAGGAGCGGCGCCGGCGGCGGAGACAGAGTGCAGTGGTCGGGAACAGGAACGGGGCTGGTAAGTATTTTTTATACAACTAATGGGAGCACAGCTGCAGGGGGCACAACTATTGGGGCCACAACTAATGGGGGCACAGCTGCAGGGGCCACAACTAATGGGGGCACAACTAATGGGGGCACAACTAATGGGGGCACAACTAATGGGGGCACAGCAGCTACTGGGGGCACAGCTGAAGGGGGGCATAACAGCTACTGGGGGCACAGCTGCAGGGGGCACAACAGCTACTGGGGGCACAGCTGCAGGGGGCACAACAGCTACTGGGGGGGGGGGGGCGCGCCAAAGGAAACTTTTGCCCTGGGCGCCACAAGATCTAGAACCGGCCCTGGCTAGAACATAACACTTGTGATGGGCATACACTTTACAATTATGTCAGATAATCTGGTAGAACTGGCTGGTATCTCGTAATGGATGAGAGAAAATTACAATTGACCATTTTCTCCTAAGCACTGGAAAATGGACACAAACTGTAATTCATACAAACTGGTTAAATCTGCGATTTAACCAAGTAGTCAGAACGACAGGTTTTGTCCATTTTCCAGTGTTTGGGAGCAAATGGTCAATTGTCATTTGCTCTCATCCATCACCAGATTTTCTTTCCAACCAGCCAGTTCTACCAGATTATCTGCCAGATAATTGTATAGTGTATGCCCAGCATTAGAAAGATACTAGAGATAGAATCTGGTCACACCTATATGAGGAAATACTCAAATGATAGGAATAGACATATATGGATTAAATATGAAGTGACAAAGTCAGGACAACTAAACTCCAGGGACAACTTATAGATATTTCCAGCTCAGACATGTTTTAAAGGACAATAAAAACATGCAAGATTTTCAAAGTAGGAGAACTTTCAGATGGCCTTGCAAAATGATAGTTTACATGGGAGAAAGACCTAGTAATCCTCAGCACCTTTTAGGTTAGGCTTGAAGTTGAGCTGCGGGAGGGTTATAGTTAAGCCCAGTAATCACTAAACAAGTCCTCGACACCGCCGAAATTGGCAATTGCATACACACTTGCCGATGCCGGCGGGTAAGGGAGCGAAGGGGTGTGTATATGTGTGTGTGTGTGTGTGTGTGTGACGCCCATGCTGCAGCTGTCGTTAACGAGGACCTCCCTTGTCTGTACATGATCCGACGAGGGAGGGGGTCGTTAACGATGCGCGGGAGCACACATAGTTAATAGCATTGAGTGTACACACTTGTAAAAGATCTCGCTCAGATTGGCCCTTCTGAGCGAGATCTTTTACTTTCCTGTCTAGTGTGTATGGGGATTTAGGCTGCGGGAGATTTAGGGGTAGCCATTGGGATGCCGCTGTCAGGATGCCACTCCGGATGATACGGTACATATACTGTTTGTTTAATATACAGTACACGTAGTACCCGTTTCGTTTATACTGTACTTACTGTAAAAAAATAGTTTGTACACACTACTGTTTGTTTTATATACCAGTACATAGTACACTGTAAAGCAGTTTTGCATGCACTGCTATTTGTTCAATTAATAATTCAATATTAAACTGTACAAAGTATTGTACTATTTGTTGCTCTAGAAATGTACTGAAAGTGCATAATTAGTACATCAGAGATATATTTAATAGTGCCACCCTTAACACATGAGCTGCAAAAATCAGTCTTTGATAACCTATTCCACAAAGTTGCCATTCCAGACACACACACACACACACACACACACACACACACGTAATTGCATAGGACCGTTATTGATTGTACAATAATGTATTGAGTTAGTAAATTAAACTCCTAAACTCAAATGACCGATGGATTCCATATAGCATAGAAACATTTTACAAAACACATTGCTTCTTGATTTAAGTGATTTTTAAGATCCCAGAAGGAATATATACTTTATGGTAAGAACTTAGCGTTGATACTGGTATTTCTCTTAAGTCCACAGGATAACATTTGGATATGATGAAGCGACAGCAGATTTGCACCAATCAGTCAAGCTTTTCAGCCTCCCAGCATGCAACGGGCCCGTTCATATATCCCCGCCTCCTGGCTCAGACAAATCAGTTGTGTTCCCAAAGCTTACGGCAGGAGCATCATAGATAGCCCTAATCAGGCGAGAAGAACACACATGCATACCCTTCCGTACAAGAAGGAGGAGGTTAGTGAGTAAAAGGATCCTCAAACCAGGTGTGTCAGGGTGGGATCCCTGTGGACTTAGGAGAAATACCATTATCAATGGTAAGTTCTTACCATAACGTATATTTCTCCAGCCGGGTCCACAGGTTATCCACAGGATAACACTGGGATTTCCCAAAGCAATTTAGTGGTGGGGACGCTCCTGATTGGACACGAGAAACCTTTGCCCGAATTCAGCATCCTGAGAGGCAAAAGGTATCCACGGCATAATGTCTAATGCATGTGTTAATGGTAGACCATGTGGCTGCCTTATATATATGTTCTGCTGAAGCACCACGCTGTGCTGCCCATGATGGACCTACCTTACGAGTAGAGTGAGCAGAGACATTAGCCGGAACAGGGAGATCAGCCTGAGAATATGCTTCTGAAATAGTCATCCGAAGCCATCTTGCCAGCGTCTGCTTACTAGCAGGCCATCCTCTCTTGTGAAATCTGTAGAGAATGAAGAGAGAATCTGTCTTTCTGATGGCACTGGTATGGTCCACGTAGATCCTTAATGCACGGACCACATCCAGCAATGCATCGCCCGCAGAAAGTCCCGATACCTGAAAAGCCGGGACTACAATTTCTTCATTAATGTGGAATAAAGACACCACCTTAGGAAGATACCTAGATCTAGTTCTGAGAACTGCTTTATCTGGAAAGAAAATCAGAAATGAGGAACGACATGACAGCGCTCCTAAATCTGATACTCTTCTAGCTGATGCCATAGTCAGCAGAAAGAGTACTTTAGCTGTCAACCATTTAAGATCCACTTTATCAAGTGGTTCAAATGGGGTAACTTGAAGGGCTTTTAGGACTACACATAAGTCCCACGGCACTGTAGGCGGAACAATGGAGGTTGAATGCGCAGCATTCCTTGGAAGAAAGTACGCACATCCTGCAAATTGGCAATTTTCTTTTGGAACCATACAGTCAATGCCGATACGTGCACTCTCAAGGAAGCCACCTTCAAACCTTTATCCATTCCTTAAGGCAAAAACTACCAAGGTAGAATTGGCGCTGACAAGTGCTGTAAGACTTCAAGCTGCTGAATATAAAGGGCTAGTCAGACCCTTGCAACAGAACAAAAAGAATAAAAATAATTCAGCGCTAAAGATAAAAACATTCAATGTTTATTACACATAAATAGTGCTAGTCATATATATGACATACATTTAGAGATTATATATAAATATACTGTTGCAACAGGAAAAATAAAGATATAAAAAAACACCAATAAATGTAAGTAAGATGATCTCCATTACTACACAGGAGTGCTAACCTATTGGAGGACTCAAATGGAACTGGTAATCTCTGGCTTAATACATTTCTCTAGGAAGCAGGCCTTCATATGAATTCTCCCAGCTAAACAGATCAGTATTTACTGAAATATTTATTTTTTAGCAGTGTTGCTCCTTGCCCCACATTTATTGGTGTTTATATTTTTATTTTTCCTGTTGCAACAGTATATTTATATATAATCTCTAAACGTATGTCATATATATGACTAGCACTATTTATGTGTAATAAACATTGAATGTTTTTATCTTTAGCGCTGAATTATTTTTATTCTTTATCCATTCCTGCCTGAAGGAATGCTAAGACCCTGGAAACTCTGAAAGATTTATTGTCCACATTTTTTTCACTGCACCAATGAATATAGGCTTGCCATATTCGGTGATAAATACGAGCGGAGGAAGGTTTCCTTGCTCTGAGCATTGTTTTTAATTACCTGTTGTGAGAATCCTCTTGACTTTAGGATAGAGGTTTCAAGAGCCACGCCATCAAAGACAGTCGGTCCAGAGGTCTGTGATAACAACGACCCTGCATCAGTAGATCTGGACGTTGAGAAAGCAGAAGTGGAACCTCCACTAACATTCTCTGCAGATCTGTGTACCAATGTCTTCTGGGCCAAGCCGGAGCTATTAGTATCACGGCACCCTTTCCTTGCTTTATTTTTCTCACCACCCTGGGTAACGGGGTGATTGGAGGAAACACATAAGCTAGATGAAAGTCCCGTCTCACCGACAAGGCGTCCACAATGATTGCTCTGGGGTCCTTTGTTCTTGAACCGTATGCGGCCACTTTGTTGTTCAGGCGGGACGCCATGAGATCTATCTCTAGCAATCCCCACTTGTCTACTAGAATCTGGAAGACCTCCGGGTGTAGAGCCCATTCATTTGTTTGAATGGTGTGTGTCGACTGAGAAAGTCCGCTTCCCAGTTTAGTACTCCCGGTATGAACACTGCGGACAAGGCTGGATGATGAAGTTCTGCCCACTTTAGTATGTGACTTACGTCCTTCATTGCTTTTTGGCTGCGAGTTCCTCCCTGATGGTTGAGGTACGCTACTGCCGTCGCATTGTACAAGCGGATCTGGACTCGTTTTCCCTGAAGAATGTCTTTTGCCCGAATCAGTGCCATGCATATGGCCCAAAGTTCCAACACATTTATTGGCAGGCAACATTCTTCTTTGGTCCATAGTCCCTGGAGGCACAATCTTCTGGACACTGCTCCCCAGCCCTGGAGACTGGCATCTGTTGTCGGTATCTCCCAATCAGATATCCAAAAGGGTCTCCCCTTGTCCAGATGGGATGTCTGTAGCCACCAGGCTAATGACCTTGTTACTTTTACCGAAAGTACCATAGTCTGTTTCTTTATTGTCTGATGCAACCTAATCCATTTGGCAAGAATCAGACACTGCAGAGGCCTGGAGTGGAATGGTGCATACTCCACCAGGTTGAATGTTGACACCATCAAACCCATCACCCGCATTGCTGCGTGAATGGATACCGTTTGCCTGTGTATCAAGTCTTGAATCCTTGAATGTACCTTGGATATCTTGTTCCTAGGTAAAATTACTCTCTGCAGACCTGAATCCAGTACAGCCCCCAAGTGAGTCATCCGCTGTGACAGAACTAGAGACGATTTTGCCCAATTTATGAGCCACCCATGTCTCTGCAGACAAGTTATTGTCTGTTGGAGATGACCTAGGAGCAACTCCTGTGACTGCTAGGATTAAAAGATTGTCTAGATATGGAAAAATTCTTATCCCCTGCTGGCGGAGATATATGCTGCCATAACTACCATATTCTTGGTAAATATTCTGGGGGCTGTGGCTAACCCAAAGGGTAGAGCCTGGAACTGAAAATGCTGTTCGAGGATAGTGAACCTGAGATAACACTGATGGGACAGTGCTATGGGAACATGCAGGTAAGCATCCTGTATTTCTCTGACGTCCTAAGTGGATGCTGGGACTCCGTAAGGACCATGGGGAATAGCGGCTCCGCAGGAGACTGGGCACAACTAAAGAAAGCTTTAGGACTACCTGGTGTGCACTGGCTCCTCCCACTATGACCCTCCTCCAGGCCTCAGTTAGAATCTTGTGCCTGGCTGAGCTGGATGCACACTAGGGGCTCCCCTGAGCTCCTAGAAAAGAAAGTAAATGTTAGGTTTTTTATTTTCAGTGAGATCTGCTGGCAACAGACTCACTGCTACGAGGGACTAAGGGGAGAAGAAGCGAACCTACCTGACTGGAGATAGTTTGGGCTTCTTAGGCTACTGGACACCATTAGCTCCAGAGGGATCGAACACAGGACCCGACCTCGATCGTTCGGTTCCGGAGCCGCGCCGCCGTCCCCCTTACAGAGCCAGAAGCATGAAGATGGTCCTGGAAATCGGCGGCAGAAGACTTCGGTCTTCAACAAGGTAGCGCACAGCACTGCAGCTGTGCGCCATTGCTACTCATGCACACCTCACACTCCGGTCACTGATGGGTGCAGGGCGCTGGGGGGGGGCGCCCTGAGCAGCAATATTAACACCTTGACTGGCAAAAAAATCACAATATATAGTCCCAGAGGCTATATATGTGATAAATACCCCTGCCAGAATCCATAAAAAAAGCGGGAGAAAAGTCAGCCGAAAAAGGGGCGGGGCTATCTCCCTCAGCACACTGGCGCCATTTTCTCTTCAGTGCAGCTGGAAGACAGCTCCCCAGGCTCTCCCCTGTAGTGTTCAGGCTCAAAGGGTTAAAAAGAGAGGGGGGGCACTAAATTTAGGCGCAAATCTGTGTATTATAGCAGCTATAAGGGAAAAATCACTGTGGGTAGTGTGAATCCCTGCATTATATAGCGCTCTGGTGTGTGCTGGCATACTCTCTCTCTGTCTCCCCAAAGGACTTTGTGGGGTCCTGTCCTCAGTCAGAGCATTCCCTGTGTGTGTGCGGTGTGTCGGTACGGCTGTGTCGACATGGTTGATGAGGAGGCTTATGTGGAGGCGGAGCAGATGCCGATAAATGTGATGTCGCCCCCTGTGGGGCCGACAGCAGAGTGGATGGATAGGTGGAAGGTATTAACCGACAGTGTCAACTCCTTACATAAAAGGCTGGATGACGTAACAGCTGTGGGACAGCTGGATGACGTAACAGCTGTGGGACAGCCGGC
The DNA here is from genome assembly GCF_028390025.1 of Pseudophryne corroboree. NCBI lineage: Eukaryota > Metazoa > Chordata > Amphibia > Anura > Myobatrachidae > Pseudophryne > Pseudophryne corroboree. The sequence continues at coordinate 691,542,108 of NC_086445.1, read as the reverse complement.
TTCTCAACCCGCGCCTGCCCAGGCATCTCAAAAGGCCATCAGGGGCTCAAAAACGCCCGCTACCTCAGATGGCTGACACAGATCTCGGCAATGAAAAATGTGTTACACATTTCTGACATTAACCCAGGTACCAAAAGGGGTTTTATGTTGGGGAGAAAAAGCAGACAGTGTTTTGTTCCCCCATCAGATGAGTGAATGAAGTGTGTGAAGAAGCGTGGGTTCCCCCGATAAGAAACTAGTAATTTCTAAAGTTACTGATGGCGTACCCTTTCCCGCCAGTGGATAGGTCACGTTGGGAGAGATCCCCTAGGGTGGATAAGGCGCTCACACGTTTGTCAAAAAAGGTGACACTGCCGTCTTAGAATACGGCCACTTTGAAGGAGCCTGCTGATAAAAAGCAGGAGGCTATCCTGAAGTCCCCAAGGGCCAGGGTGTCGCTGTTGTGGTGGCTGCAGAGTGCTCATCTTCTAGAGGGCCGCAGATTCGGCATACAGGATTGGGTCCTGGTGACCACGGATGCCAGCCTTCGAGGCTGGGGGGGCAGTCACACAGGGAAGAAACTTCCAAGGACTATGGTCAAGTCAGGAGACTTCCCTACACATAAATATTCTGGGACTAAGGGCCATTCACAATGCCCTAAGTCAGGCTAGACCCCTGCTTCAACACCAGCCGGTGCTGATCCAGTCAGACAACATCACGGCGGTCGCCCATGTAAACCAGCAAAGCGGCACAAGAAGCAGGATGGTGATGGCAGAAGCCACAAGGATTTTCCGATGGGCGGAAAATCATGGGTTAGTACTGTCAGCAGTGTTCATTCCCGGAGTGGACAACTGGGAAGCAGACGTTCTCAGCAGGCACGACCTCCACCCGGGAGAGTGGGGACTTCATCCAGAAGTCTTCAAAATGATTGTACACCTTTGGGAAAGGCCACAGGTGGACATGATGGCGTCCCGCCTCAACAAAAAGCTAAAAAAATATTGCGCCAGGTCAAGGGACCCTCAGGCGATAGCTGTGGACGCTCTGGTAACACCGTGGGTGTGCCAGTCGGTGTATGTGTTCCTTCCTTTGCCTCTCATACCCTAGGTACTATGAATACTAAGACGGAGAGGAGTGAGAACTATACTCGTGGTTCCGGATTGGCCAAGAAGAGCTTGGTACCCAGAACTTCAAGAAATTATCTCAGAGGACCCATGGCCTCTGCCGTTCAGACAGGACCTGCTGCAGCAGGGGCCCTGCCTGGTCCTAGACTTACCACGGCTGTGTTTGACGGCATGGCGGTTGAACACCGGATCCTAAAGGAAAAAGGCATTCCGGAGGAAGTCATTCCTACGCTGATTGAGGCTAGGAAAGATGTGATCGAAAAACACCGCATATGGCAAAAATATGTTGCTTGGTGTGCGGCCAGGAAGGCCCCAACGGAGGAATTTCAACTGGGTCGATTTCTGCAATTCCTACGGTCAGGAGTGACTACGGGCCTAAAATTGGGTTCCATTAATGTCCAGATTTCGGCTCTGTACATTTTCTTCCAAAAAGAACTGGCTTCACTGCCTGAAGTTCAGACTTTTGTTAAGGGAGTGCTGCATATTCAGCCCCGTTTGTGCCTCTAGTGGCACCGTGGGATCTCAACGTGGTGTTGGATTTCCTGAAGTCGCATTGGGTTGAGCCACTTAAATCCGTAGAGCTAAAATACCTCACGTGGAAAGTGGTCATGCTGTTGGCCTTGGCGTCGGCCAGGCGTGTATCAGAATTGGAGGTTTTGTCATGCAAAAGCCCTTATCTGATTTTCATATGGATAGGGCGGAATTGAGGACTCGTTCCCAATTCCTTCCTAAGGTGGTATCAGCTTTTCATGTGAACCAACTTATTGTGGTGCCTGCGGCTACGTGGGACTTGGAGGACTCCAAGTTACTGGACGTAGTCAGGGCCCTGAAAATATATGTTCCAGGACGGCTGGAGTCAGGAAAACTGACTCGCTATTTATCCTGTATGCACCCAACAAGCTGGGTGCTCCTGCTTCTAAGCAGACTATTGCTCGCTGGATCTATAGCACGATTCAACTTGCACATTCTGCGGCTGGACTGCCGCACCCTAAATCTGTAAAAGCCCATTCTACGAGGAAAGTGGGCTCTTCTTGGGCGGCTGCCCGAGGGGTCTCGGCTTTACAACTTGGCCGAGCTGTTACTTGGTCGGGTTCAAACATTTTTGCAAAAGTTTGATACCCTGGCTGAGGAGGACCTTGAGTTTGCTCATTCGGTGCTGCAGAGTCAACCGCACTCTTCCGCCCGTTTGGGAGCTTTGGTATAATCCCCATGGTCCTTACGGAGTCCCAGCATCCACTTAGGACGTCAGAGAAAATAAGATTTTACTCACCGGTAAATCTATTTCTCGTAGTCCGTAGTGGATGCTGGGCGCCCATCCCAAGTGCGGATTGTCTGCAATACTTGTATATAGTTATTGTTTAACTAAAGGGTTATTGTTGAGCCATCTGTTGAGAGGCTCAGTTATATTTCATACTGTTAACTGGGTATAGTATCACGAGTTATACGGTGTGATTGGTGTGGCTGGTATGAGTCTTACCCGGGATTCAAAATCCTTCCTTATTGTGTCAGCTCTTCCGGGCACAGTATCCTAACTGAGGTCTGGAGGAGGGTCATAGTGGGAGGAGCCAGTGCACACCAGGTAGTCCTAAAGCTTTCTTTAGTTGTGCCCAGTCTCCTGCGGAGCCGCTATTCCCCATGGTCCTTACGGAGTCCCAGCATCCACTACGGACTACGAGAAATAGATTTACCGGTGAGTAAAATCTTATTATCCAGGGATACCATATAATCTCCTGGCTCCATGGCCAAGATTATGGAACGTAACGTCTCCATGTGAAACAGAGGTACCCAAATGTATTTGTTCAGCATTTCGAGATTGAGAATGGGCCGAAAGGATACATTTGGCTTCTGAACCAAAAATAGGTTGGAGTAAAACCCCTGTCCTCGCTGTGCCAGGGGTACTAGAATAATTACTCCTGACTGAAGCAATTTCTGAACTGCTTCTTGCAAAGCCCTCGACCCGAGATGGGCTGGTACAGAAAAACCTTTGAGGATGCTTCTTGAAGGGAAAAGCATAACCTAGAGACACCACTTCCTGCACCCAGACATCTACTGTAGACTGTTGCCAAATCTGTGCAAACTGAAGAAGTCGGCCCCCTACCCTGGAGTCCCCCAGGTGGAGGCTCGCACCATCAGGCTGATGGTTTATCCTCTGATTTGGAAGCCGGGCCTCTGGTAGCCCAATGTTTTTTAGTCTTACCAGACATATTGTATTGGGGCTGCGATCACTTTTTCCCTTACCCTTTCTTTGAGACTGAAAGGGCCGAAAACCCGGAGCTTTAGGTTTGTATTTGAATGTGGAAGGAAACTTTACCTTTTTGGAGTCTGCTTCTGCCTCTAGAATATCTGTCAATTCTTTACCAAAAAGAATATTTCCAGAAAAAGGCAAAGATTCCAAAACCCTCTTGGACTCTGAATCAGCTTTCCATGTACGTAACCAAACTGCTCTGCAAGCAGCTATTGTTGAAGCGGAAGCCCTGGAGGCAATAGTACCCATATCTAATGCTGCTTCTTCCAAGAATATTGCAGCCTGTTTTATATGTGCTACATGGGATTTTTGCTCTCTTGAGGATACTGGAAAATTCCCTTCCAATGTGTCAGTCCCAGGCGGCCACTGCCTTTGCCATCCAAGCTGAAGCCATGGCTGGCCTTATGACTGCCCCAGACAGGGAAAAAATGCTTTTAAGAAACCCATCCACTCTCCTATCCGTGACATCATTTAATGATGTTGAAGGCAAAGGAGGTAAAATAGATTTCTGCACTAATCGAATCACATGCGTATCTACTTTAGGAGCCACCTCCCTTTTTAAACATTCCCCAGGTGGAAGAGGATAATCGGAATCCCATTTCTTTGGAATTCTAAACCTCTTACTGGGCGTTGCCCAAGCCTTTTCCGTGATTTCCGTCAGTTGATCTGACCCTGGAAACTCAGTCTTAACTGTTTCAGGACGTTTAAACACAGGTGCCTTAGTTTTTAACACAGGCTCTGCTGAATCCTCTAAGGAAAGGATGGCTTTCATAGCTCTAATTAACTCAGCTATATCAACTGAGCTGAGACCTTTCTCCTCTTCTTCGTATGCCGAAGTAGCATTATCTGAGCTTTCATCTTCCGATGAATCTTCCTCTGTCTCATGTGTAGCCTGTGAAGGTGAATATTTACTTACCCTCGGTTTATCCACCCGTTTCTTTTGAGAAGGTGGAAACGATATACCGTAGGTAAGGAGCTGCATGTATGGGTTAATAGTGTAACCTATACCTGGTAAAGATGGGGTAGGAATTATCCGTTCAGCTATACTGGATAAGGTCTGTGCAAACATAGCCCAAGGTGGATCCATTTGTACCGGGATCTGCCTTGTATTTTGCTGAAAACTAAAGCAATTTGTACACAAACCATCCTGAACCAGATCCTGAGAGGATAATACATTTTTGCAAGACAAACATGAAATGAATGTTGGTGTTGCTGTGAGTGTACCTTCTTCGCCCTTGCTGCTCTTAGACATGATAAATAATCAGCACTTTCACAGTGTACTACACAATTTGTGACTGTAATCACTTTAAAGAATCTAAAATGACCTACAATCTGACCCTACCCATGCACCAGCATTGAGGATCAGAAAGAACAATTAACAGACATACAGTAAAGTCGGCAATCACACTAGCAGTCAGTCACATGTTATACATTAGTATAATAAGCAATATGAGAACATCAACAACAAACATATCTTTTAAGTATGTAGGAGAGCAAATTACTGTCATGTTTAAACTGATCTAGCGTATTCAGACACAATGCGACAGAAACAACAGTAAATGTATACAGGCTCATATGCAATAGGCACTTATCTAACTATTTGTACTCAAAAAGGTAGAGATTTTCGTGCTGTATAACCCGTACTCAGTAGAGTAGGATACAGGGAGACTCACCTCGCTTCCAGGATCGATCAATACGTTAGCGTTCACTGAGTGGATCCAGACGCTACTAGTGTACACTGCCACTCCATGAACCTATAGTGAACACAGACGCTCAGTGAACACAGACGCACCGGTTACACAGCCGCCTATGCTGCAACCTGGTCCCCTCGTGGTAGCGTCTGGGACAGAAGCTTAGAAACAGTTCATGGTGGGAGACTTGGCGGAAACTGGTCATGAACCGGGGGGAGGGGCGACCAGGAGAGCGTCTGACTCCCCCTGCTGACATCAACCCTAGGGAAGCCAATCCGGGGCCATTTTTTCAATCCCGGGTATCGGGATTGAAAAATGGAATCCCGGGATTGGCTTTTACCTAGGTGGCCGCCCCCTCGCCCCACCCCGCCCCGCCCGGCACATATAACTCACCATATACCGGGAGCGGGCGGGAGGGGAACACCGTGTGAACGCTGCTGGCGTCTCCCAGCAGCAGCTAACAGCGCAGCGTGACCTCGCACGTTGCGCTGGGGACCCGGAAGCAGGAAGCCGGGCAGCGTTTGAGCGTCCTGTGGACGCTCAACGCTGATCCCTCAATCCCCGGGATTGGAGCTTCCAATCCCGGGATTGAATCCCGGACATTTTTGGGCCTGAATCCCGGGATCCCGATCCCGGGATTGGCCACCATAATTGTGGCCTCATACTATTCCTGGAGCCTATGATCCCTAAGGCCTAGGGCTGGTGCACCCGCGGTGGCAGCCGCGTCAGCTACTGTTTGGTAGTCTCCTCACAAAACAGTGCGGCTGTGTCCGTATTCCATCTACTAAGTGGAACCGATGCCTTACCTTCTCCCTGTGCTCCAGCCACAGCCTGGTAACGTCTGATAGACCTGCTAGTATATTCGACACAGACGCCCGCCGAAACACTGTACTCGTGGGTAAGCATTGTCGTGACCCAGCGGAGAGTTGTTGGAGCGACTCTTTCTAATGTACGTATAAGATGCTGTTTAGAAAGATCACTCAAAAAAAAAAAATAGTATGACTATAAAAAGAAAAATAAGAAAGCTTAGGGCTGCTAAATAACCACAGCCCTCTGACCATGGTCCGGCTCCTGCCGCACAAAACAAAAAACTGATTTGCCTGAGCCAGTGGGCGGGGATATATAGACGGGCCAGTTTCATCCTGGGAGGCCAGAAAGGTTTGATCGATTGGTGCCAATCTGCTCACGCTCCATCATATCCCATTGTTATCCTGTGGGTAACCTGAGGACCCTGCCGGAGAAAGGACCAGTTTCCAATTCCCGGGTGGGATTCATCATTGGAGATGTGAAAGGGGTATGAGGGGAATAAGGAGCAAGGAAAGCTGGATACAGAGAAGGGAAATCTGACAAAGAGCGAAAGAAGAAGAAGAAAAGAAAAAAAAAGAAGCTCATCAACTTTCTCTAACGTCCTAGTGGATGCTGGGGACTCCGTCAGGACCATGGGGAATAGCGGGCTCCGCAGGAGACAGGGCACATCTAAAAAAGCTTTTAGGTCACATGGTGTGTACTGGCTCCTCCCCCTATGACCCTCCTCCAAGCCTCAGTTAGGTTTTTGTGCCCGTCCGAGAAGGGTGCAATCTAGGTGGCTCTCTTAAAGAGCTGTTTAGAAAAGTTTTTTTTTTTTAGGTTTCATTCAGTGATTCCTGCTGGCAACAGGATCACTGCAACGAGGGACTTAGGGGAGAGATCTCCAACTCACCTGCGTGCAGGATGGATTGGGATCTTAGGCTACTGGACACTGAGCTCCAGAGGGAGTCGGAACACAGGTCAGCCTGGGGTTCGTCCCGGAGCCGCGCCGCCGATCCCCCTTACAGACGCTGAAGAAGACGGCAGAACGGAGGTCCGGAAACAGGCGGCAGAAGACTTCACAGTCTTCATGAAGGTAGCGCACAGCACTGCAGCTGTGCGCCATTGTTGTCACACGGCTCACTGACCTAGTCACGGAGGGTGCAGGGCGCTGCTGGGGGCGCCCTGGGCAGCAATATAAGTACCTTATTGGCAAAATAAATACATCACATATAGCCATTAAGGCTATATGTATGTATTTTAACCCAGGCCAGTTCTTAAAAACCGGGAGAAAAAGCCCGCCGAAAAGGGGGCGGAGCTTATTCTCCTCAGCACACAGCGCCATTTTCCCTCACAGAAAGGCTGAGGGGAAGGCTCCCATGCTCTCCCCAGCACTGCACTACAGAAACAGGGTTAAAACAGAGAGGGGGGGCACTGATTTGGCGATATAAATATATATTAAATGCTATAAGGGAGGAACACTTTTATAAAGGTTGTCCCTGTATAATTATAGCATTTTGGTGTGTGCTGGCAAACTCTCCCTCTGTCTCCCCAAAGGGCTAGTGGGTCCTGTCCTCTATCAGAGCATTCCCTGTGTCTGTGCTGTATGTCGGTACGTGTGTGTCGACATATATGAGGAAAATGTTGGTGAGGAGGCGGAGCAAATTGCCTGTAATGGTGATGTCACTCTCTAGGGAGTCGACACCGGAATGGATGGCTTACTTGTGGAAGTACGTGATCATGTCAACACGCTGCGAGCCGGTTGACGACATGAGACGACCGGCAAACAAATTAGTACCTGTCCAGGCGTCTCAGACACCGTCAGGGGCTTGTAAAAACGCCCATTTACCTCACGGACACTGACTCCAGTGTCGACGGTGAAGAAACAAACGTATTTTCCTTTAGGGCCACACGTTACATGTTAAGGGCATGAAGGAGGTGTTACATATTTCTGATACTACAAGTACCACAAATAAGGGTATTTTGTAGGGTGTGAATAAACTACTTGTAGTTTTGCCTGAATCAGATAAATTAAATGAAGTGTGTGATGATACGTGGGTTTCCTCCGATAGAAAGTTATGGGCGGTATACCCTTTCCCGCCAGAAGTAAGGGCGAGTTGGGAAACACACCTTAGGGTGGATAAGGCGCTCACACGCTTATAAAAACAAGTGGCGTTACCGTCTCCAGATACGGCCGCCCTCAAGGAGCCAGCTGATAGGAAGCTGAAAAATAGCCTAAGAAGTATATACACACATACTGGTGTTATACTACGACCAGCAATCGCCTCAGACTGGATGTGCAGCGCTGAGGGGGCTTGGTCGGATTTCCTGACTGAAAATTTTGATACCCTTGACAGGGACAAGATTTTATTGTCTATAGAGCATTTTAAGGATGCATTTCTATATATGCGTGATGCGCAGAGGGATATTTGCATTCTGGCATCAAGAGTAAATGTGATGTCCATATCTGCCAGACGAAGACACGACAGTGGTCAGGTGAGGCAGATTCCAGACGGCACATGGAAGTATTGCCGTATAAAGGGGCGGTCCATCGGACCTGGTGGCCATGGCAACAGCTGAAAAATCCACCTTTTGTTCCCCGAGTCACATCTCAGCAGAAAAGGACACAGTCTTTTCAGTCTCAGTCCTTTCGTCCCCATACGGGCAGGCGGGCAAAGGCCAGTCATATCTGCCCAGGGGTAGAGGAACGGGAAGAAGACTGCAGCAAGCAGCCCATTCCCAGGAACAGAAGCCCTTCACAGCTTCTGCCAAGTCCGCAGCATGACGCTGGGGCAGTACAAGCGGACTCAGGTGCGGTAGGGGGTCATCTCAAGAGTTTCAGCACGCAGTGGGCTCACTCGCAAGGGGACTCCTGGATCCTACATGTAGTATCCCAGGTGTACATTGGAAATTCGAGACGTCTCCTCCTCACAAGTTCCGGAAATCTGCTTTACCAACGTCTACCTCCGACAGGGAGGCAGTATTGGAAACAATTCACAGGCTGTATTCCCAGCAGGTGATAATCAAAGTACCCCTCCTATAACAAGGGAGGGGGTATTATTCCACACTATATTGTGGTACTGAAGCCAAACGGCTCGGTGAGATCTGAAATATTTGAACACTTACATACAAGCGTTCAAATCAAGATGGAGTCACTCAGAGCAGTGATAGCGAACCAGGAAGAAGGGGACGAGATGGTGTCACTGGATATCAGGGACATTTACCTACATGTCCAAATTTGCCCTTCTCACCAAGGGTACTTCAGGTTCGTGGTACAGAACTGTCACTATCAGTTCAGACGCTGCCGTTTGGATTGTCCACGGCGCCCCGGGTCTTTACCAAGGTAAATGGCCGAAATGATGATTCTTCTTAAAAGAAACTTGGACGCTTTCCTGATAAGGGCAAGGTCCAGAGAACAGTTGGAGGTCGGAGTAGCACTATCTTTAATAGTTCTACGACAGCACGAGTGGATTCTAAATATTCCAAAATCGTAGCTTTTCCGAGGACACGTCTACTGTTCCTAGGGATGATTCTGGACACAGTCCAGAAAAAGGTGCTTCTCCCAGAGGAGAAAGCCAGGGAGTTATCCGAGCTAATCGGGATCCTCCTAAAACCAGGAAAAGTGTCAGTGCATCATTGCACAAGAGTCCTGGTAAAAATGGTGGCTTATTACGAAGCAATTCCATTCGGCAGATTTCACGCAAGAACTCTTCAGTGGGATCTGCTGGACAAATGGTCCGGATCGCATCTTCAGATGCATCAGCGGATAACCCTATATCCAAGGACAAGGGTGTCTCTCCTGTGGTGATTACAGAGTGCTCATCTTCTAGAGGGCCACAGATTCAGCATTCAGGATTGGATGCTGGTGACCACGGAGGCCAGCCTGAGAGGCTGGGGAGCAGTCACACAGGGAAAAAATTTCCAAGAAAGTGTGATCAAGTCTGGAGAATTCTCTCCACATAAATGGAGCTAAGAGCAAAATTATAAGGCTCTAAACTTAGCAAGACCTCTGCTTCAAGGTCAGCCGGTATTGATCCAGTGGGATAACATCACGGCAGTCGCCCACGTAAACAGAAAGGGCGACACAAGAAGCTGGAGGGCAGTGAAAAAACTGCAAGGATTTTTCGCTAGGCGGAAAATCATGTGATAGCACTGTCAGCAGTGTTCTCTCCGGGAGTGGACGACTGGGAAGCAGACTTCATCAGCAGGCATGACCTCCACCTGGGAGAGTGGGAACTTCATAGGGAAGTTTTTCCGCATGATTGTGAGCCATTGGCAAAGACCAAAGGTGGAAATGATGGCGTCCCGCCCGAACAAAAAACGGGACAGGTATTGCGCCAGGTCATGAGACCTTCAGGCGATAGCTGTGGATGTCCTGGTAACACCGTGGGTGTAACAGTCGGTGTATGTGTTCCCTCCTCTGCTTCTCATAACCAAGGTATTGAGAATTATAAGATAGAGGAGTATGAACTATACTCGTGACTCCGGATTGGCCAAGAGGGACTTGGTACCCGGAACTTCAAGAGATGCTCTCAGAGGACTAAGGGCCTGGGGAGCTAAGAAGGGACTTGCTTCAGCAGGTACCATGTCTATTCCAAGACTTACCGCGGCTGCGTTTGACGGCATGGCGGTTGAATGCCGGATCCTGAAGGAAAAAGGCATTCCATAAGAGGTCATACCTACCCTGGTCAAAGCCAGGAAGGAGGTGACCGCACAACGTCATCACCACATGTGGTGAAAATATGTTGCGTGGGTGAGGCCAGGAAGGCCCCACGAAGAAAATTCAACTAGGTCGAATTCTACACTTCCTGAAAACAGGAGTGTTTTGAGCCTAAAATTGGGTTTCTTTAAGGTTTTAAGTTTCGGCCCTGTAGAATTTCTTCCGAAAAGAATTGACTTCAGTTCCTGAAGTCCAGATTGTCAAGGGAGTATTGCATATACACCCCTTTTTGTGCCTCTAGTGGCACCGTGGGATCTCAACATAATGTTGGGATTCCTTAAAATCATATTGGTTTGAACCGCTCAAATCTGTGGATTTGAAATATATCACATGGAAAGTGAACATGCTGTTGACCAATATCTCACATGGACAGTGACCATGCTGTTGGTCCTGGCCTCGGCCAGGCGATTGTCAGAATGGGCGGCTTTGTCTTACAAAAGCCCATATTTAATTTTCCATTCGGACAGGGCAGAACTGGGACTCGTCTCCAGTTTTCTTCCTAAGGGGGTGTCAGGTTTTTCACCTGAAACAACCTATTATGGTGCCTGCGGCTTCTAGGGACTTGGAGGACTCCAGGTTAATAGACGTTGTCAGGACCCTATATATATATATATATATATATATATATATATATATATATATATATATATATATATATATATATATATATATATAGTTTAGGACGGCTGGAGTCAGAAAGTCTGACTTGCTGTTTATATTGTATGCACCCAACAAGATGGGTGCTCCTGCGTCTAAACAGACGATTGCACGTTGGATCTGTAGCACAATCCAACTTGCACATTCTGTGGCAGGCGTGCCACAGCCTAAATCTGTAAAGGCCCACTCCACTAGGAAAGTGGGCGCATCTTGGGCGGCTGCCCGAGGGGTCTCGACATTACAACTTTGCCGAGCAGCTACGTGGTCAGGGGAGAACACGTTTGTAAAATTTTACAAATTTGATACTCTGGCTAAGGAGGACCTGGAGTTCTCTCATTCGGTGCTGCAGAGTCATCCGCACTCTCCCGCCCGTTTGGGAGCTTTGGTATAATCCCCATGGTCCTGACGGAGTCCCCAGCATCCACTAGGACGTTAGAGAAAATAAGAATTTACTTACCGATAATTCTATTTCTCGTAGTCCGTAGTGGATGCTGGGCGCCCATCCCAAGTGCGGATTGTCTGCAATGCATGTACATAGTTATTGTTACAAAAATCGGGTTATTCTTGTTGTGAGCCATCTTTTCAGAGGCTACTTCGTTTTGTTATCATACTGTTAACTGGGTTCAGATCACAAGTGGTACAGTGTGATTGGTGTGGCTGGTATGAGTCTTACCCGGGATTCAAGATCCTTCCTTATTGTGTACGCTCGTCCGGGCACAGTACCTAACTGAGGCTTGGAGGAGGGTCATAGGGGGAGGAGCCAGTACACACCATGTGACCTAAAAGCTTTTTTAGATGTGCCCTGTCTCCTGCGGAGCCCGCTATTCCCCATGGTCCTGACGGAGTCCCCAGCATCCACTACGGACTACGAGAAATAGAATTATCGGTAAGTAAATTCTTATTTTTTTGTATAGATTGAAGTGGGAAAACGAGAGATCGGGGGGGACCAGAAAGGAGCAGTAGGCAGTAGGTTCCTACTACTGTAGGATCTACTGTAATGTCCGACGCTAGTAAAACTCAGAAAATGTAATAGGCAGTAGGAAATACAATACCTGTGGTTTTGAAGACATGTCATTTGTACATTTCTGTTTCATATCCATCTCTTCCCGCATAGGATTTACTCCACCAATGCACTTATCACCAGGAATCTTACGGTACCTGTAGGTCGAAGAGTTGGTAGTATACATTAAAAAAAAACTTTAATATAAAAGCAACAATTGTGGAAGATCATCTTGAAGAAATGAGCCTACAGATTTGTAATGGGGTTTGACTGATACAGAAAAGACAGTAGTATAAAAGTTAAGAAGTAGTCAAGATGCTCATCGTTACCCGTTTGTCTTCAATTTTTCTTCCTTTCCATATACACACAGTTCTAGCTCATGGCCCTTGAGTTCAGGCTGTTCCTCACATGTCGACTCATTTTCCTTACGGAAATATCCAAAGTCGCTGTATAAGAAGAGTGGAAACTTATTCAATTACTTTCATTGGTGATCAGACAGGCATACTTTGGTCAACACATAATGATAGTATGTACACGTATGAAATTACCACATATAGTCATCCAGTGTACAAGTACAGTACACAGGTTCTCGGCTCACTAGGTAATTCCGTCCATTCTGGCACATGGAGGCTTTTCGCAAACGCAGATACTGTTCTTTATATCCCAAAACACAACCATCAGATGGGGCCTCAGGATCTGTAGAGTGTGCCAACCACTTAATATAATCCTTATCTTCACCTAATTAAGGGCATCAGAGACAGACATATTGAACACCAGATAAATATAAAATACATATATATCAGCCAGTTACCATAAATAACGGTGTTGCAATAAAGCAGTCTGTGAAATACAAGCAGATAGGAGCACAGTGACAGGACAACAGAACTCTTGCTTTATACTCACAATTCTGTTTTAGAAGAGAAGCAAAGTCTATAGTATAGGACATCCAGTAGTGTCTTAGAAAAGTAGGCGGATACCCCCATACAGTGACATTCAGGGAACGAGCACCTGGCTCTGAAGCCAGGCCAGTGAAAATCAAAGGATCTTTGGAGAAGTTATAAGAAAACCAACACTGGCCTTCATCTGTTGAAAACCTAGATGGGAAAAAGGTACACACATATGAATGATCAAACGGTCATACACATACAAAATAAACGTTACCTACGGATTGAAATGGTTGCCTATTTTAATATTTGGCTATTACAATACGCAAGAAGAGAGAGAAAATAGGATTTTGGTACTTACCAGGTAAATCCTTTTCTTTGAATCCATAGGGGGCACTGGAGTACTCTTGGGATATGGACGGTGTTAGCAAGGACTGGGCACTGAATATTCAAATTTCAGTAACTCTCCTCCCCTCCATACTCCCAGAATACCTCAGTGTTTTTTCCTGAGGCAAACAGGATAGAGAGGATGAACAATGGAGAATTACCTATAACATTATAACATAATGGACAACAATAAAGTTTACACATAACGTAACTGACAACTAACCAGTTGATACCATAACCGATAGATCGGTGAGAATGTGTTACCAACCATAAGATCCACTGAACTTACCACAACCAGGTAAAACTGCTCTGGGTGGGCGTCCAGTGCCCCCTATGGATTCAAAGAAAAGGATTTACCTGGTAAGTACCAAAATCCTATTTTCTTTTTCATCCACTAGGGGTCACTGGAGTACTCTTGGGACGTACCAAAGCTTCCCCTGTGGGCGGGAGAGCTGTTTGGCACCTGTAACACTAAGCGGCCAAAGCTATATGCTGATGCCGCAAACGTATCAAACTTGTAAAAGCGCACAAACGTGTGCACTGATGAGCCTGTAGCCGCACGGCAAAGCTGCGTCGTAGAAGCTCCATGACCAGCTGCCCATGAAGTTCCCACAGAACGTGTGGAATGAGCTGTTCCTGATGTAGGCGGCTGTAACCTAGCATGAAGGGAAGCCTGACGTATGGTCCGTTTTATCCATCTGGATAAGGTCTGCTTAGAAGCTGGCCAACCCATTTTGGTCTTGGCAGCATGATAGAGAACAAACAACGTATCCGTCTTACGAACTGTAGACGTTCAGGATACCTAAACGCGTAATGAGCGTACCACATCCAAAGTTCCCGAATTACCTGTTCACACAGAAACTACCATTGGTTGAATGATGTGAAAAAGATGACACTACCCTTGGCAATAAAACAGAATTCGTCCGAAGTTCCGCTCTGTCATCATGAAACCCCAAAAAACGGTGGCTTGCATGACAAGGCACCCAAATCTGAAACACGCCTTGCCGAAGCTAAGGCTAGAAGAAAAATTGTTTTCCAAGTGAGAAACTTAATATCCACTTGCTGTAAGGGTTCAAAATATGACAACTGTAAGAAATCTAAAACCAGATTCAAGTCCCATGGCGCTGTAGGTGGAATGAATGGAGGCTGTACTCGGAGGACACCTTACAGAAAGGTGTGTACAGTCGGCAATAGAGCCAAACGTCTTTGAAAGTAAATTGACAAAGCAGAGACCTACACCTTTAGTGTAGATAAACGCAGTCCTCCATCTAACCCCGTCTGTAGAAATAACAAAAGACGGGATAACTTGAAAGATGATGTCGGAAACTTCCGAGCTTCACACCAACCTATATAGGCACGCCAAATTCTGTAATAATGAGCTGCCGTAACTGGCTTCCTAGCACGTAACATGGTTGGTATAACAGATTCTGGAATGCCCTCTCTTCTTAAGAGGGCGGTCTCCACAGTCACCCCGTCAAACGCAGCCGCGCTAAATCGGGGTAAAGGAACGGACCCTGTTGTAACAAGTCCGGACGTAGTGGGAGCGGCCAAGGATAGTCTGCGAGTAATCCGCGGAGATCCGAGAACTAAGCTCTCCGAGGCCAATGAGGCGCCACTAGTATGACTGTGGCGGACGCTTTCGATCCGTTTTAGCAACAGAGGGAGCAGCGGAAATGGTGGAAACAGATACACGAGGCTGTACGGCCACGCCATTGTGAGAGCATCCACCGCCACTGCCTTTGGATCTCTTGTCCTGAACACATACTGGGCGTTTGGTGATTGTGGCGAGATGCCCTCAGATCCACTTGAGGGTAACCCCACCTTTGGACCAACATGTGAAACCCTTCTGGATTTAATGCCTATTTTCCTGGATGAAAATCCCGACGACTGAGATAATCCGCCTCCCAGTTGTCTACTCCCGGAATGAACACTGCCGACAATATCACTTGGAGATGCTCGGGCCAAATGAGGATTCTAGCTACTTCCCCGCATTGCCATGTGGCTTCTCGTTCCTCTTTGTTTGTTAATGTACGCGACCGCCGTCGCGTTGTCTGACTGCATCTGGACAGTCTGAGACCGGAGCATGTGCACTACTTGTCGTAGCCCATTGTAAATTACCTGGAGTTCCAGGACATTTAGAAACAGCAATCTTTCGTGATCTGCCCAGAGACCCTGGAGCTGACAATTTTGAACCACAGCTCCCCAACCTCTGAGACTCGCGTCCGTCGTTAGAATTATCCAATTCCAGGCGTTGAACCGTTTCCCTGCGGTTAGATTGTGTACTTTGAGCCACCAGAGTAGAGATACTCTGGTCCGTGGCGACAACCTCACCCTGTGGTGAATCTGCAGATGCGAGCCCGACCTGCGAGCACATCCAGTTGAAAAGGACGCGAGTGAAATCTTCCGACCTGAAGCGCTTCGAAAGCCACTACCATTGTGCCTAAGAGGCGAATGGACAAATGTACCGAGACTGTGCGTGGCTTGAGCACTAATTGTACCAGATGACGAATAATCTGTACCTTCTGTTGTGGTAGGTAAATTCTTTGAGTTACCGTATCGAGAATCATACCTAGGAATTGAAGTCGTTGAGACGGAATTAGATGTGATTTCTTGAAGTTGACAATCCAACCGTGCTGAACTAGTACATTGTACGTTAACAACGCATGTTGGAGGAGTATCTGTTGAGACGGAGCTTTGATGAGCAGATCGTCCAAGTACGGAACTATTATCACTCCCAAGGATCTGAGATGAGCTATCATCACAGACATCACTTTGGTGAATACCCGAGTCACTGACGAGAGGCCAAACGGTAGAGCCTGAAACTGGTAATGGTTCTGCCGTATCGCAAAACGCAAGAACCTCTGATGAGGTGGCCAAATCGGAATGTGTAAGTACGCCTCCTTGAGATCCAGCGCAATCCTGAATTCCTGTGGCTCTAAACCTGCAATTACTGACCGCAGAGATTCCAACTTGAATCTGTAGTGAGTGACGTACTGAATGAGACCCTGTAAGTTCAATATTGGCCTGACCGAGCCATCCGGCTTTGGAGCCACAAACAAACTGGAATAATAACCCTGACCTTGTTGGTGTACAGAGACCGGAATCAAAACTGCGGAATCCAGCAGAGACTGAATGGCAATTTGCAGAACCGCCCTCTTGTCGTTCGACACAGGCAGTCCTGTCTTGAAAAACCGCAGTGGCGGGAGACAGTCGAACTGTATTTTGTAACCTTTTTACATTAAATTGCGGATTTACCCATCTGTGGATGTCTGGAACCACGCCAAATGGAACGTCTGAAGGCGTGCCCCCACAACTGGAGATCCGAGATGGCTGGGAGCCCGTCATGCCACTGGCTTGTTGATGGTCTTAGCGTCCTGACGACGGTTAGTGGTTTGTTGAAACCACGTCCTCTACCACGTCTACCATGTGTGGTTGTTCCTGTATCACGGCCTTGATAGGGCTGAGGTCTAAAGGATTGGAACGCTGGTTCAGAGTATTACCGTCTAGGTACCTCAGAAATCCATATGTCCACTTCAGGACCAAACAATTTCTCGCCAGCGTAAGGTAACGCTTCTATACCTCGTTTAACCTCTGCCTCCGTCTGCCAAGAACGCAGCCAGAGGGCACGTCGTGCCGCATGATCAGTGAGAATTATAATGTGGTCTTTTTGTAGGCTGACCTGAGCTGTGTGCCACGCAACTATAGCCTTATTCTCCCAAATTCCCCCTAAAGTAGGTCTAAGCAACACCCCGGCTGCTGTATACATTGACTTTAGTATAGCTTCTAGCTTACACTCTGACGGGTCTTTAAGCGTAGTAGCAGAAGGAATGGGTAACTGTGAAAGTTTTGACACCAGCGAATCCACAGCCGGTGGATTTTCCCATTCATGGACTCTGGTTTATTAAGAGAATCTGAATAAGGAAAACATACTGAAGATCTCTGTTGTTTAGCAAATAACACTTCATTTGAAATAGGTTCTTCAGTCTGTACAATCTAGAACCTGACGTGCGGCGGCGTTAATAGTACCCTCACTATCTGACTACTGGCACACCTCACCCTCCTCATATTCTTCTTGCAATATGGAGGTATGGCATTGAATCGTCATAACTATTTTTTCGGAATAGAACTAGACTTTTGTGCAAAGTGCTGGACGACTCCTGAGCCCCTACTGGTATCTCAGGAGGCATTGTCCTAGCCTCAGATCTCGCCGTCACACGTTCCTTACCTGCCGTGGCCATTTTTGATTGTAAACCCGACATAACATCCTCCAGCCTTGGTATGGAGGCTGAGGGGAAGGGAACATATTTGTTGTATTTACAAACATATTGTGTCACACACAGACGTTGCAGTTAAGCTGCCTTTGAGTTAGCATTAGCCTGACTTATTATGTACAGATACAGACAAGTAGAGAAAGATAACAAGTCCCACGACTCAGTAAATGTTACTAAAGTGTATATAAGCCTGAAGTGCAGTGCACATAGGCTACACTACATGAAACCTGATCTCTGCAAAATTCCTAGTAACACCCATGCTCCATCCGATGGCCGAGTGTAGTAGGACAGCAACTTCCTGAAAAAAAGAAGCAGGAAGTAGAGTTAAAATGGCGTCCTGCCATGTGCTTAATATATACAAAGATATGTATACCTACATCCATTATATATATATATATATATATATATATATATATATATATATATATATATATATATATATATACACACACATACACACACACACACACACACACACACACACACACACACATTTAAAGTTACATGCAATATAGGCTTAAAAGCCTGAATGTGTGCTGTGCATGTGCTGCTGCATTAAAATGCAACTTAGTTTATAGGGCCTCTCGCTTCAATGCGAGCACAATCCTCCACTCTCCCGCGCGACCTCCCCCTCACAGACGAACCGCGGCAGCAAGCACTGTCCGCGGTCAGTCTCCCCTCTCTCCTCCACCGGCAGACAGAGCCGCGCCAGCCGGCGTTCGCGGCCCAGAGCTCTGAAACGGGAGGGAGGGGGAAGAGCAGCGGCGCAGGGAGCCGAGCGGTGGGGAGCGCCCAGCTGCGGCTGCTAATACCATCAGTCCGGGCTGGGTAGTGGCGGCAACAGGCATGATGTTACACTGGCCGGCGGGTCGGGAGCGGCGGGTAGTGCGGGCGCTATGGAGCCTGTGACAAGAGGCAGGCAGCAGGGAAGTAACGGCCGGCGGCAGGTACCACACACGGCGGGGCATAAATACCTGCGATCCAGTGCTCCTGGACTCTGACGGGGCTTCTCCAACAAGTTCCGTTCAGTCCTTTCTGCAGCCTCAGCTGTTGTTAGCTGAGCTGCTTGTGGCTGTGAGGGGGCTCCTTTGTGAGGCCCGACACGCCAAGAGCTGCACGCAGCAGCTTCTATAATCCCGTACCCAGAGCTTTTGTGTAAGCTGGGAAAGGATTGTAATGTATAAAAAATAAAAACAAAAATATTTAAAAGTAAAAAATGTATGTCCCCCTCTGGAGGTCCACACTTGTGCTTCCTGTCCATGTGAGCACCGAAAAAACACTGGGGTATTCTGGGAGTATGGAGGGGAGGAGTGTTACTGAAATTTGAATATTCAGTGCCCAGTCCTTGCTAACACCGTCCATATCCCAAGAGTACTCCAGTGACCCCTAGTGGATGAAAAAGAAATACTGTATGTCTCACAGACACTTTAGTGGCATCAGGGTTAGCAACTGCCAACAATAGAAAATATTTTGACCAATGCACTGTATTTATTCTCTGTCCCCATAAAATAAAAATGGACTGCATTACACTTGTTCCAGTTTATCCTCCACTTAAAAAGAATACTAGTCACTTTTCCACTAGGCTCTTAGTTTAACCTTTTCCCGATTTCCCTTTTCTTAACCCATTTCTGTGGTCCCGGTTTGTTTCTCCATTACTGCTGTGTATATGCATTAGTAATTACGAGCTGTATTGTCCCTCATTGAAGTAGGATGAATAATGCTTTACTGACTGTGGTGCTGAAAGAGTCCACCATTATTTATTGGTCAAAGTATTCTGTCAGCAGGTGGCTCCATAACTGCTGTAACCATATGACCACCGCATTTGAAGGAGTGGTGTGATTCAACATCTAAAATGCTCAGGATATGCTAAAAGTGTTATTGCCCACATGCCGTAAGACTACTAATGTGCTTGCCAATCTTTCTGGCAGCAATAGTAAAATAAGAAGAGCATAGAAATGACACAAACCATGTCTATTGGAAATATTCAGCCTCTTGTTGGACTATTCACATAACCAACATTTAAATATCTTATTGGCTGACTTCAACAGCCAATATGCATTTTACTCCTTACTTGCATCAACATACAGAAATGTATACATGTAAGCATGTTAAAAGGGGAACACTAAACAAAATATAAACTTTTGCAACATGATCGCTAGTATTCAAATAATTAACTAAAACAGTGGGGTTCCTGTACCTGGAAAACCATGCAGTTTGGGATATCCTAATGCCTAGTGCCTAACAGCACTTGCAATATGCAAACTCCAGGTTGTCATTTGGAATACTAACAGCACTGTTTAGGTGTCCCAGACAGATGCTTCATGGAAAACACCAACAAGCATCTGTCACAGAACCTTGCACGGAAAGTGGATGGATCAAGCTTGATAATAAGATATTTGGAATTCTCCTGTAATTCACATTGCCAGTTCAGTATTTACCCAAATCCCATGAACCACATTCCACTCACTTGATAGTGTTGATAGGCATCTCACTTTGCTCTACTGCCACAATAAGTCCTCCAGAGTCCAGGATGGCATAATGATGGGGGCCATCCAACACCCGGTTCCATGAGTATCCGCCGTCATCTGAGAGATATACACTTGGAGTAGAGATTGACACTGCATCCCCCACACTACCTGCGATAAGAGAATACACAGTGATTCAAACAATAATGCAAAATAATCACATTACTCTGTTGGGGAAGATCACTTACCATGTGCAATAACTATTCCCACAGCATTGGGCTCAGACAGTGGTGGTAGTGGGACTGGAAGATTCTGCGACATGCTGTACTGGGCATGTAAATGCAAACTACACTGTGGCATAGATATAAATAGGAAGAAAAAAAAAGGAAGAGTCATTTACATGGATATGGCACTGTGATATACCAAAATACATAAATTGTAACACACACACACACACACAATTGATGGCGATCAGAAGATATGAAGAACACCTCCTTGTACAATGCCGGGGACATATGGCATCTAGAGCATGGTGTGGATGTATTCTACTCAGATCCTGCACTCTTCTCAGTAACCAGAGGAGGATCCTACCAGCATGTACGGTGTGGGAGCAATTTTATGTGCTCCAAACCATAGTCAAAATGAGAAGACTGAAGCTCCAGACATATTGCTGTTTAAAGAAAACTTTATCTTTTCCCTCTTTCATCAGTTAGAGGATCATTTTACTGAAGCATGGGTCTGCCCACATGGAAAGTTTCAGATTTCCTGCTTACTTCACTGATTGAGTGACCACCCCAAAGAAACAAGGCTTAAAGCTGGGTACACACGTGTTCGATCTCCGGCTGATTGGGTAATATACTCTCGGTCACCCGGTCTGTGTGTGTATCTAGTGGGGTCTCCTTTTGAGGTGGGCATAGCGGCTCCCCTAAGGGGATCGGGAGGTCGCATATGCAGCACATAAGATGCGACCTCCTGCGTTATAAGCTGCGGTTTTCTCGTAGCGTGACAGACCTCATGGCTACTGTGCGCCACTTCCTGAACATGGATCGCCAAGTGGGAAAGTAGTTATTTCTTTTTTCTGCTCTTCCCATTCTCCTGTTTTCTGTTCCTGGTACATTTTGCTTCCAAAGGATTATGGGCCTTATTCAGGTTTGTTAGCAAACAAAAAAAAGCAAGCAACTGGGCAAAAGCCATGCTGCACTGCAGGTGGGGCAGAGAGATTTAGATTTGGGGTGGGTGTGTTCAAACAAATCTAAATTGCAGTTTAAAAATTAAGCAGCCAGTATTTACCCTGCACAGAAACAATATAACCCACCCAAATCTAAAATCTCTCTGCACATTACAGCTGCAGTGCAACATGGTTTTGCCCAGTTGCTTACTTTTTTGGTTTGCTAACAAACCTGAATAACCCGTTATGTGCACTAGTGGAACTTGCTCCCACGGTGGTCGCTGCATTTGCAAGTTTATCTCAAAGCTCTCCTGTTTTGGGTTCAGCGTCATTTAGAGATCCATAGAAACATAGAATTTGACGGCAGATAAGAACCACTTGGCCCATCTAGTCTGCCCCTAGCTAATCGTAGGACAGTTGTCTCAAGTTTATTGTGGCAGATTCTAAAGGTTTTTATCAGTCCATTTTACAGCCTTGCAAGGGTGGTTTTCAGCTATATAAACTTAAAACGGTCTAGAACTGGATATTTTTCCTTCCGGAGGACTACGTATTTTTTTCTTACAGTGACTGCCCTATCAGCGGGGTCCTCTTGTCCGGGTAGAGAATTGACGCGAGGTCATTCTACATAGGCTGTTTCTTCTCAAACGTTCAGTTTGTAACGGCAAGCGATAGGGGGCAAGGGTTAAAAGAAGCTTAGTACCTACTGCTGTCTTTTTCTAGACAAATTTGGTTGCACAGTGACTGTTCCATGACGTTTTCGTCAGACGGCCGGGTTATGGTCATCATTTGAAAATGGTTCCATCCTCAAACCCGGAAATCTGCATTACTCCTCTCAAAGTCGTTATTGCCCAGTTCCACAGCAGACACGGAAACTGGGGTTCTTTTCCATCTTGTTCCTTGTTTTGCAGTCAGACAGTTTGTTCTGGCAGATATTAATTATTTACGCCATGATCACCAAGTAGTGAGTAGTTCAATTTGAGGGGAATCTCCGACCGCTAAGCCACAGCATGGAGACCACAAAGTTTGGCCTCACTAAATGTCACAAACAGTGTCTTCATAATTCATTTTCAGCAGGTTATCCTTTTCTCCGATTACAGTATCTCAATCATACATTCTTTAACTGGTCTGATAGTTTACATCAAGTTAACTGCCTGGTTACATAACAGCCTAGATCGCATGGTTTTCATACTTCTCAATCACAGCTCAATTGATCTCTTGTCAACTCGTTCAGCTCTTCGGGTAGTCTGACACCTTACTACAATACAGACTGTGGATACCACATCTCTGTCAGGGACTCGTCCGTCCATCTTGTGGTGTGTGACGTTGTTCAGCACGATGGTCCCCACTAGAGATGTGCAGTTCGGATTTGGCTCAGATTCTCCCGCCAAACTGAAGATTCCAAAACTTTATATTTTGGCGCCAAAACTTATTTTTTGTCCATGGAAGAGGACGTTTTCCTGCCAAAACGTCATCTGCCATGGACAAAAATTATGTTTTGGTGCCAAAAGATGAAGTTTTGGAATCTGAGTTTGGCGGGAAAATCTGAGCCAAATCCAAACCGCACATCTCTAGTCCCAACCATTGACACTATTCAGTATGCCAAGTTCTCTCACTGGAGTTCTAGTGGGTAATTCTCCATAATTGGGAGGGTTGCTCTGCATGCCTTTTGGCTCTAGTCTCTCGTTCTGTCTGACAACATTCATCGGTCTCCATTGGTGGCTAGGTTACATTTGTATATTCCAAGAAGAATCATTGGTCACTTCAAATTTGGTCACTGACTACAGGAGTGGGTCTCCTACACTTTTGTGCTTTGAAACTATACTTTTGGCTTCAGAACCTTTTAGACACAGTCGCGGATGGCATTGCACATCAAAAACTCTTTAGGAGCTCGGATGCTTTTCCCCCATACTCCAACAGTCTGTTCAGTAGTGTCACGCCGAGGTGGTGTCATATGTAAATCATGAAGGCACATTCAATACTGATACAATAGCAAAGTCAGCCAGTATCTTTTCTTGGGCATAGACCTTTGTTCCACATTCTTTGCATGTTTATACAGAGTGTGGGAACTTGACAAACTGACTTCTTCAGGAAAACCACGTTTCTACCGGGAGACGGGTCTCTCAACCCAGTTGTCATCCAACAGTTACTTTGCAAGGGAAGCCATCGACAAGTGGATCTCATAACCTCTCAACACTCCTTCAAAGTTCCACAGTTTTGCACGAGTTCCAGGTATCTGGTACCTTACCCTGGGAATTCCATGCCTTTTTGGGGGAATTTTCGTCTAAGCGTATCCGTTTCCACTGATCCAATGTTGCTTCGGGTTCTCAGGCACATCAGGGATTACCAGATGTTGGTAATACTATCGAATCCAGACTGACCACGTAGGTCGTCAGGTCCCAGGTGGCGTCTTCCACTCAAGACCAGGACTACTGCAACATGGTCTGTTACTACATGATGTCCTTCTTCGATTAGCTTTACCGGTTTCATTAATTTTAACAAGATTTTATAAGCAAAACGTTTTTTTTCTCTTGGTAGTCCATACTACCATATGCGGCAAGCATAGAAACTAGTTTCGCTATTACCTCAGAGTTTGGATACTTTATATCTTGTGGGGTGTAGGGCAAAGGTTATATCTCCAAGTTTCATATCTGGTTTCATGGCCTCCCTTCAGGGGGGGTTTGGTAGCCATATACAGCTTTGTTTTGTAAGAGGACAGATTTCAGCGCCATCAATTTATTTTTCAGTGGCATTTGGCCTTTCTTCCGAAAGACCAAACCATGGTATTCCATCGCCGTTTTGTCTGGCGTGGAACCGTAGAAAGTTCTGGTCTTATCGGCTTACACAGAATATTCAGTTCTTACATTCAGCAGATCTTCGATTCGTTACTTAGAAGCTGGTTTTCCTTGACAAATTGCCTCAACTCGGTGTGTTTCAGAGTTAGGAGTTTTGTTTTCCCAAACACTTTTTCTCATCTTCCAGGACGACAAAGGGGTTCTCTGTACAGTTCCTATGTTCCAGCCTCCCACTTAAATCAGGAAATTGTCTTTCCAGTTTCTCCTCCATTGATGATTTCCCAAAACAGAAATATTCTAGCTATTTGCAGCCGAGCTCTGCTTATTTTCTTGTACAAGGCTTCTTCTGTCTGATGCACAGATTCTCTACACATAAAGGTGGTTGGACGACTGCTACGCAGGCCAATGCGTGTTTCTCCGCTCAGTAATAACTCAAGCCTATTTTAGTGCTGGGAGACATACACCACACCAAAGGGTGGTGGCTACCTCCTAGGCAGAGCAATCAGGGTCTTCGGCAGAACAAGTCTGTCGTGCTACCATCTGGTTCTCTGTCCACACGTTTCAGGTTTTTGCCTCTGGCAGCACTCATTCTGGACGTACAATTCTCCAGTCAGGTAGCCTGAGAACGCCCTCCCCCTGGTGGCGACTGTTTAATGTACCATGGTCCAGTGTTCCCCAGCCTTGCTGAAAGAGAAAAGAGGACATTTGGTCACTTACCGTTGAATCCTTTTCTCTGAAGCAGGCTGGGGAACACTGCATTCCCTTCTTCATTCTCAGTCATGCAAAGTTTGCTTCTTGACAGTCTTTTCCCTACTGGTTTGTTTGATTGTTCCAACAGTTTCATTGGGTTACTGCTACTCCTTTACAGACTCTTTTAAAGAAGTTCTGGAATTCTAGGGTTGCAGGGGGAAAGAGTTTACTTTTAGAGCTACAGTTTAATTTATGTGCCAGCTCCAAACCCAACCTGCAATCCCATGGTCCAGTGTTCCCCAGCCTGCATCAGAGAAAAGGATTCAACGGTAATGTACCAAAAAGCCTCTTTTTTTCATCAATGTTTGAACACTGGACACATGTCGTAAATTACACATCTAGCACCCCACCTTCTCCTTGTCTTTGGCTGTCGAGTCACATTCTGCATTTTCTGGTTTCCTGATCATGCTCCATTCACCGCCTTGATCAAAGGTAATTACAGAATGGACAGAGTTATCTGGAAGCATAAGAAGATATACATCAACATAATAAAGCTTAGCCCTTTGCCATACCAGTCTTCAGACGACAACCACCACAATCTCTTTTTGCTAACCTTCTGCGAGCACACTGGTAATGAATACGCCACGTAGGGATGTTACATTGGCAAAATCAGTGTCTCCTCCTGTGTGGGTGTAAAGATGCCTCTCCAGAGATTTGGAATACACAATGCCTCGATTATCAGATGTGTATATGGTTCCAAATCCTGTGTCTGTGGGAAATGAATAACTTCAATACTAAAACATGTGCATGTTATTAACTTGTGACTCTCTCATTATAATCTGCAAATAGAAATCGATTTCACCTAGTCAATTGTAAAACAGAAATGGCTTTTTTTCTCCCCGAGCTATAGTTTGCAATTTAATTTAGGACTCCTGTGTACACACCTCCTTCATCATCTACATGTATGAACACCATGTCATCACTGGCTGCCAACACAGAGTAAAACTGCTCATGTGTAACGGATGGGAGCTGAGCAACATTCCATGTATCCCCGTGGTCTTGAGATATGTGGATTCTTCTCTTCAGTCTATCCTGCAATAGTCACACAAAGAACAAGGTATACATGTATATTCATGTTATTATTGCCTCCAAATAATAAAAAAAAAAAAAAAAAAAGCCTTACGTCTTCCATTACAGAGGCAAGTAAAAAACGACCCCATTGTCCAAAGGAATGGACGTTTTCCTTCAGAACCTTGAACGTTTTTCCAAAATCTGAGGTCCTTTTCATAGTTA